>NC_091052.1:18541668-18841668 GCF_963966145.1 Tenebrio molitor | reverse complement strand
ATGTCTGTTTGTATAAACAACCAAATGTAACTATGACACTCGAACATATCATGCAAGCGCGATCAACTCAATCTATTTGTGTGTTTGGATTTAATTGTTTTAAATTCTCTTCGGCTTATTCTGAAACCGGTAAACTATTGAACAAACCGCGGATGTTATGAATCATAACAACCTTAGATGTCTTAAAATCCTCGCTCTACGAGCTCGGATTTCAAACCGACATCTGCGGTAGTTATGATAGTCATAACATCGCTAGGTATGTTAATAGCTATAAATTGTTGATTTTCTTTGGCATATGGAATCATTTCCACAAGATCAGCTTGCAATGTTTCATTTAGTCCTTTAATTATAATACGACGACGCACAGTGGGCTGAAACGCCGAAAACCTGGCCAAAATCCAAAAAAATTATGTATGTTTTTCAAGACTTTTACCTTGGAAATAGTTGTAGTGGTACCCCTAGTATCTGGAATGACCATTGATAAGGGACTGGCGACCCCACGTGGGTCAGGAATTAATTCCATTTGTGAGCTTCGAATTCGCCGCTTCGATAGTTTCTAGCGCCGAGAAAAGTAGCAGATATGGAAACGCGTGTAAAATGTGTTCCAATAAAGTTTTTGCAATTGTTTTAAAATGGATTCTTCTCTTGGAAGTAAGCAAAATTAAAATGTATAATTCGTTTTTCATTTTATAATGATGTTAATTAGCAAATTAACAATAAAGTCGCTCGAATTTTGTTGGTTTCGTTATGGAAATTAGTTACAAAAAAGCAATAAGTTACGCCATTACGCCAGTAGGCAGGAAACCAATTTCAAATTGTTTATTGAACATTTCTTTAACTATTTACAAAGAACTGGCTGCAACTTTGCTTTTTGAGACACTTTTTGTGCGAAGATGCGCGTAAATTAAATCACTTTTACAGATCCATATAATATGAGCAATAATTTTTTTGTTAAAGAAGTAAATTTTCGATCTGTCATCATATTGTACAATCCTTGATGCACCCTACTGGACAAATGTCCGAAAAAGCTCTAGAGTTGTGAAATAAGAATATTAAAAGATTCCGCGAAAATTTTACAAGAAAATGTGATGGCAAAAAAAAACATTGAAGACGTTTTCCGTAGATTATTAATATCATGGGATCCAATCCTTTCTACTTTGTGAAAAACTCCTAAGAAAAACTTACAATAATTGTCCCTACACATAAGAGAGTTGCTAGACCCACTTTCAATTGCAGCAGCAAGCTCTCATTTCGATGTAAATGTTGATAGTGATGATGACACTTTCAACACTAGCTTTGACTTGCTTTTGTTAGCTCCTTTTTAATTTCAATCTCAACTTTGCATTCATCTCATCCCTTCGCAATAAATCACATTTGTAATTTGGATATATATTTTGAGGTTAGGCTTTCTTTTTTTGTAGAGCGGCATTTCGTATTTTTACAAGGGTATTGCAAAGGTAACTAGATGTAAATCATTTTATTCCACACTGTAGATTATTTAACACAGGATCGATAATTTTCTTTAATTCACTAATTTGTTTTTGAAATCTTAATCTATCTCTAGCATACATTTCCCAGGCCGATTTTCGAAAGTCATCAGTGTCATCTAAATTATGAATAACTAGCTGACCCGACAGACGTTGTCTTGTCCAAATCTCAATACCTGTCCTAAATTTTTTTGCGATCGTTTTGTGAATTTGTGAAAAGCTATTGGAAATGTATAAAGAAAGTAAAAATGAGGAATTTTACATGGGAGATGAATTTTATCGGTAAAGTATTAGTATTCTACACTGATGAAATGCTGGAAATGTGTAATATTCCAATCAGAATTTCATGTCAAACAAAGGATTATTTTATTTTCTCCCATTAAATTTGAAATCACAATGAATCTCAAGCAGTAATATTTACATTTCGATTGCAAGATCGATGTTCAAGTACATAACCCGATTGGTTTGATTCACAATTTGACAACCAGCTGTCAAATAACATTTGTACATGAAGGCAAATAAATTTGTCCGAATTATCCGACTTTCCTTTGTAATTGTCCCGATTTTTTTTTTCGAAAACCCTAACGAACAAAGCAAAAAAAAAAAGAATTACGCATAGTCATCGTTCGAATCCTGAGTTATGGTCTTGAGTTCATACAAAAAAGCACTTTCTGTTTACTCGTTGCTAACGATAAACTCGATGGTAAGTAATTTTTGGTGTTCTAGAACGGTAAGTAAAGTTTATTCAAAATTAATCGATTATTATAATAATTTTTATGTAGACAGAAGTTGAAGACAAGATGTGGGGGCACTTTCTGAAAACTCATAAAGCTCTTGTAGTCGGCTTTCCTTGGCACTGCAATGAAATAGCATTAGCAAACTTGCCGCGACATTGGCATTGTCAAAATTTTCATACCCCGCATTTTCCTTGTCTTCTTGATTAGGTACACATTGAGGTTGTTGGTTTCGAAAATAATTCTTCATTTATGTAGACAGAAGTTGAAGACAAGATGTTAGCACTTTCTGGAAACTCACACGGCTCTTGTAGTCGGCTTTCCTTGCTGCTGCAATGAAATAGCATTAGCAAACTTGCCGCGACATTGGCATTGTCAAAATTTTCATAACACAAATTTTCCTTGTCTTCTTAGTTACACGTTGAGGTCGTTAGCTTCAAAAATTCTTTATTTGTGACGCACCCCACATTCAAAGTTTCTTCTACAATATCCACTTCGTTTTCGGGATCACTAATATCACTCATTTTACTGCTTGTTTTTCAACACAACTGGCGATATTTGCGCACAAAAACTGCAATGGCGGTAGTTGTTTGCAGATTGCTTTAGAAACGCGATACAAAAATCGACATTGTGGCAACACGATGTGAAGGGCGTCGTATCGCATTGCATTCTAGTTAGGAATGTTTTGTAATAAATATTCAATCGCGCAAAAAATCTCATAAGCATGACGAACGTTAATGACAATGTACGGATCTCAGACAATATTGGAGTCGTCGCAAGCTCCTCCTCCAAACAATTGTCTTCGATCCGTACATTGTCATTACCGTTCTTTATACTTAATATACTATTACTTTTTCCAGATTTTTCTCCAAATCTTCCAGATTTTTTTTCTATTTCCATCTCGGGAGCATATCGAACAAAAAAAAACAATCCTTCCTATCGTCAGTTATGATCGAGAGTGCATACAAAAATTATAATTTTTGCAGTTTTTCCCGAATTTTCCAATTTTCCGGTCAACTTTTCCAATTTTTTTTTTAAACCTGATTCGGACTATTACAAACATTTTCAAAAAGAATTAGCCAAATTGGTCCAGCCGTTCTCAAGTGATGTGCTTAACCAAGAACATCATTTCATTCTCAAATTTTCCAATTTTCTGCGCAATTTTCTTAATTTTTCGTTCCGTAAGAACCATCTACGAATTATTAGAAAACATTAAAAAAAAAGATGAATGAAATCGGTTAAGTCGTTCTCAAGTTATGCCGTGACCAAGGGAAATAGGGATTCATTTTTATATATAGGCTGTCTCAAAAATGGCGCCCAATCTCCTAAGGGTCTTAAAGAATAGAAGTCTGGTGAGGTAAATCTCAGTATAAAATTTGATCGGACCAACAGATTTTGTATAACTTGCTCTTAAATATGATGATTTCAAAGAGATGTATCTCCTTTATTACCAAATTTTACAGCTGAATTATATAAATTACTTTTCTCGAAGCTTCACTTCTGGGGGAATAAACTACTTCGGCTTAAAAAAATGTCTTCTCTACCTTGGTGTTTAATTACTAGTTGTCACTCATAGCAAATAATTTTTCATTCCGAGAAATAAAACAAAACAGCAAAAGAACATTTATTTATTATAAATATTTATAATGCAATTCTGAAAATGAATTCTTTTATCTTCTGAAACCGGCACTGATAGTCCCGATGAGATTCCTGGGCGGGGGGACGATGCTGGAGCATTAGCACTTATGGTATCAGTTCCATTATTTTCGTTACCTTGTCCAACAATTTTTGCAAAAAATTTTTTCTTATTTTCTATCGACGACAAAGTAGGAGATTTCTGCTACTTGGCTTTGTTTACAAAACATGTCACAAGAACTTTTTCCGTGACAGCTTCTTTGACATTTTTCTCATCACACTTTGTTTTGAAACGTTGATAAGCATATTCATACACTTGGTTTGATTTTTCTGGCAACAAATTTGCAAGAGCTGCATTTGCTTCGTTTTTAGTACCTGGATATTCAGAAGAACTCACTTCTTTCCAACAAAATGCTCTTTCAATTCGAACACTTTGAAAATTTTCTTAAACAACACGTTGTTATTGTTAGAAGTATGGTAACGACTCTAGATTTCTAGATCAAATTCGACAATACATTTGTACGGGGAACATTTTTAGTTTATTTTTCTTCAAAATTCGATAAAATCTTGTATAAAACACGAGGTAAAAGCGTTTTTTTATCACACGGCGTGTTGTTTGTCCCAACTTTGTCGCGATGAACAATTTTCACGCCTGGTGATAAAAAGTATCGCTTTTACTTCTTGTAATATAAATAACTATTTTGCACGACCTCTATACTGGGTGCCCCAAAATTCGCGGAACAACTTAGCACTACGTTGTTAAGTAGTCACTAAAATATCAGGTAAAAATGTTCAAAAAAATCAATCTTCTTTTTTGTAGAAGATATGGACCTCTTTGTTACACTAAATGTGGCAACATTTAAAAACATTCCATGTATCCCAATAGTCTGGAAATATTTCATTTTTGTTGTATCCATGGAAATGAGAGCGAAAAATCAAAGCCATGTTGCCGTACCTTATTTGAGGTAAAATGGGCATAAAATTACTATTTGGAAATGCTGGAAGTAATGAAGGAAATAATTGCAAACCTGATCACATTCGTTCAGAATTATTATGCCACTGGCTAGTAAAAGATAAATGGTCAAAATCTTTTTTAATATTTAAAATAAATGAGATTAAAGCTGCACCTTTTGGGCCCCCATATCTTGAAATTTAACAGGTATAGAATTTTTAAATTATTTTTCTCATTATCTTCTAACATGAGTTGACATTGCCGCATTGAGTTGTTCCGCGAATTTTGGGGCACCCAGTATAATGAGCAACTTTACTCCCTGATTGTATGGAGTAAAGTGGGTTTTTTCCCCTTGGGCCAATTCAACCTGTTATGATATGTAGTATCTGTGGACATAAAAACCTGGCACAAACATGACAGTTATATAAAGTCAAAAATCACAAATATACATCCTGTAAATGTGACTTTTTACAAATAAGGTTATAAAATTTATGACATACTAATGAGATATTGTCACAAACATCAAGTTAAAGTTCACTTCTTTGATATCTACATTTTCAAAGATTTTATATACATATAACCAAACCGATCTAGTATTTTCATTTTGTTGTTTAAGCCTTTGTTGACTTCTGAATAAGTTGCAGGCACTATGTTATCATTACTTAACAAATTCTATCACAAATTCATGATGAGACTAAAAAAACTAAAACGATAAAACTCACACATAACCTACAATGACTTAAAAACTTGACTTTTTAGGTTGGTCTTTCGTCAAAACTGCCCGTCAAATTTGAAAATTTTCAGGGTTTCCCAAACAAAGTGGTTCCTCTGATTTTCTACCCGTATACAACTCGAGGATGGAAAATTCTCGATTATACTCGACGTGTTACCTGAAACACCACTCGATCTACGATCTCGTGGTGTTTCCGGACAACACGTCTCGTATAATCGAGATCGAGTGGTGTTTCAGGTAACATGTCGAGTAGTAGTCTATAATCGAGATTTTTCAATCCTCTAGTTGTATAAAATACCTACACTGCGTTTTTTATTTCGCTAAACATACAATGTAAAATGGACAAGTCAATTCATTTGAAATAGGCAACCAAACTTACAGATCCATGAATCCTATGTTCAGTAAAATAAAAATATAATATTATGTATAATTCAAAATGGAATGGCATAATAAAATGTGCAATTTTACCACCAAAAGGTTTGTTTCACCCCGTTGTAGTTAAAATTTAAATTTAAATTTCCGGTACCGCCACAACAGCGCGCCAAATGTGAAGGTACTAGCGGCTAGACTAGGAACTGCGAGCGGAAATATAGCGGGAGTTGAAGCTCTCTCGCGCGGGTGGTTGAAGGGGGGGTAGGGCACTTTTGTTTAGTTTTTCGAAACGAACACACCTTGCGAAGAGCGATCCAAGTTTCTCAAATTTGTAAGTTAAATCTGAACAATTACACTACCGTTCCGAGTAGATATTTGTGTCCCCGTGAGGAATTCGGCGTTTTTTTTAAATTCACCTGGGTAATTTATTCCACTTTCGTTGCCTTTTTTTGTGTTTTGTTTTGGGACCAGGACCACGTGGTAAGGGTATGTTGTAGATTTCATTTTGTTGCATGCTGTTTCTTTAAGAAGCGCCCATTTGTTAATTTTAAGCGTTATCCCTAAGTTTCTCCCGGGAGGTTCATTTTTGGCAATCTGTTAATTTCGAAAATTAGTAGCCGTCGTCCGAACCGCGTGCGTTCATTTTGTTTTTTTTCCACTAACATTTTCTAACGGCACCCGACCCGCGATTTTCTTTTTGTTTAATATTGCCAGCGAGTATTGTATTCCTTTTTTAAAGCATTTTATTTTATCGTTATTTAACCTCGCGTTTTGTTCTCTGTTATTCCCTCATTGTTTAATGTTGCGTTTTGTTTTGCTTATGTTATCATTGTTTAATGTTGCGTTTTGTTTTGCTTATTTTATCATTGTTTAATGTTGCGTTTTGTTTTGCTTATTTTATCATTGTTTAATGTTGCGCTTTGTTTTGCTGGATTTTCTCATCGTTTAATGTTCCGCTTTGTTCGATTGAATTAAACTCGGTTTTTTGTTTTTCTTTGTGTTGTTGCTAGATTTCGGAAAAGTTAAAGTTAAAATGTTGTAAGTACGATCACATGGGGGCTAGGTGACATTCAGGAGGTCAGGGGATTGTTTAATCAAATTTGCGTGGGGGCGACGGTTATGTAGGACCGTATAACGGAGGTGGTACAAGTTCTGCTGTATGCGACTCTGAGAAGCTGACGTGAAGCCCCCGTCGCAGTTATAGGGATCTCGGGAGTTTGTCGGTAAACGGTTGGTTGGGGAAGGTGGAACAAGTTCTGCTCTATGCGACTCTGAGAAGCTCATCGTACAACCCCGAACGCTTATATCACTCGGAAATGGGTCGGTACACAGTAGTCCGACACGCGATACCCCGAGTACCTATAAATGTCGCTGCTTTCAAGACAATTCAGATTATTCTTCTGAGTCCCCTCGCGGCCGAAAGTTTGTTACCTCCAGCTCTAAGCTCCCGTTGGCGTACCTTGACCGCCTAGTTCCAAATTAAACATTGTTTTGTCATTAATCGAATTGTAAAATATGAGTAATACCTGGGATACGGTTTTTGAAGAGGGTTTTTCATCCGTCCCTGTCTGTAATAACTGCCTTATAATCTGTTTACTTGTTTTGCAAGCTTTAACCTGTCATTTTGTCTGTCATGTACCAGTTTTCTGTTATTTTAAAACATTGTTGCATTCATCTTGTCGTTTATCTTTGTGATGTACTCAATTAGTTAATTTCTTGTACTTCGTTAAACTTAATTTCTGTCCTTTGTATTCGTTTCAATTTCTTTTTCATCCAAGTTATTAACTTATTACAGGCATTTTTAATAAAAGGTATTTTGCGTCCCTCACATGTGTGTTTTATTTGCGGCACTCTTCCAACTGGAACCCTCATCGTTTGCATTCCGAACCTTTTCCGCCAAAAGAAAATCACAACGTAGGGCTCCTCCGATTCGATGACGATCACGACCACATTTGTTACCGTTTTGCGCAGGTTCAAATATTTGGCGGAAAAAGTAATGTATTCAAATCATTACACCGTTTTATCTGTTAAGAATAAAACCAAATCTGGTGCAGAAAAATGCTAACTTTTCCATTATGTTAATTGTGTGCAAAATTAAATAATTAAAAAGATATAAGTACTCATACAGAATCTCAAAGAATTAGCAGAGGAACCTGGTATACAAACGAGGTAGAAAAAGCAATAAATTGAAAAAGGATACAAAATAATAACTACTGATAAAGTTTGGCATTTTGAAAAAAGAATATGTAAAAGCATTTATGAAAATAAAGTTAGAGACAAGTGAATGGATAAATGATTTTGAATCAGAAGAAGAATATAGAAAAGCTGTAAAAGAAAATCTAGGTATTGAATTGGGTAAAATAGAAAATAATTCTGGAAAGAGAGCTGTTGCAAAAATACGCTTAAAGTCCTTATGGTATGTGGTAAATTTGGTCAGGGACAAATAATGGGCGCAACAGAATATGTTACAGATTTTAAGAGATTTTATGAAATTTTAAAAACGTATGGATTGTTGACTGGGTATCAACAGGCCCAAAGAGTTATTGTTATAAGACTAATACAGGTGAAGTTGTTTCTAAAATAAAAGGATTTACATTAAACTATGAAACGTCCAAAAAGATTAACTGCGATAGTATAAATAATATTTAAAAAAAAGACAGAAAAAACAGTACACAATATAATCGAATTACCAGAGAAACTAAAACTAAAGAACTTTTAAATAAAATAAAAACAAAGTAATTTGGTTTTGTTTATGACAAGAGAGTTATTGTAGAAAACTTTGATACAATACCGTTTGGATATTAATCCTTTATTTATAGTAAATTAACTTCTTATAGTTATTGAAACATATTAAACAAAAACATTTTAATTGTGAAGTTATTTATCGTTTTTATTCCATCATATTACTTTTTAAATACAAACTGAAAATGAATTTTCCTTACTCTTTAGTTATACGAAGACATTGGCGCGACCTTGACGCGACCTTGAAACACAACAAGAGAGAAAAAAGGCATTTGCACAAGGTTTGAATGATGGGAAACGATCTAGGAGGACGCCCTGAGGCTGTCTAGCCAGAAAAAACGCGAAAATTCCAGAAGTAGTTAAAGTGAATAATTACATACCAAAAAGCCAGTTGTCTGCATTTTTGTTGTAGATAAAATGCATATAAAAAAACTATTAGAAGAATATCGTCAGGGCTCAGACCCATGGAAGGAAGATGACGAAGACAACTCTTTGGTTTTTCCAAATAAAAAACAGAAAGAAGAGTGTGTGGGGGTGATAACACATTATTTGGGCTTGAGGTGAGAAAACATTTATGCATATCTATTTTATTTTTTTATTTTATTTGTAGCAACCGCTCAAGCCCTGATGCAGAAAATGCTCCATCTAACAGAATATATTAGAATAAATCATTATTATGTGTTCATTTAATAAAAATTTAAAATAAAATTATTTGCATTAATTGACAAATATATCCTTTCCAAAGTTTAAATCAAAAGGAATTTACCTAATTGATTAGCAGGCATTAAGCAAGTAAGGAAATTGCTTTGTGATGCAGAGCATTAGTCCATTCTGGGATACTCTAATCAACTGTGTATTCTCGATTTAGTTAATTTTTTTAACATAACCATGTAAACAGGTCCCAATCATCACAATCCCTTGAAATTCAACATAGCTTCCAAAGCTGATGGCAAATTTTAGCTTTTTAAATATGTCTTAAAACAAATAAAATGCTGCGAAATTTTAAATGTTTTAATATACGTACGACAAAAAAAGGCAAACTTCTTGAAATATTGGCTTTTTGAATATACAGTTGTCTCCGGTTATAACAAATGCAAATGGATTACTAAAATTGGTTTGTTATAAACGAGGTTTGTTATTATAAGTTATAAGCAAACCACTACAGAAATATCTACACAGTTTTTAAATATCATTTTATTTTAGAACCAATCCAATATAACCCTATTCATCTTTGTGCTGAAGCAGCTCAACAAAAACAGGATAAAAAGACGAATTTTAAGTTTAAGTAAAGTTTCTCACACTAAAGATTATGTACAAAATGAAAGTTTGTGCCCTCGCCGCGATAAAAAAAAAATAAAAGAAAAAAAGGAAAACTCTCGAAAAGTAAATTAAATTAAAAAAAAATAAATAAAAAAAATAAATGGGAAAACCGAAAGCGAAGCCCGATATCGTTCTCGGCGCTATTCTTCTACGCCGCCCACGATGGGCGGGACCGTTCCCTCAGGCCTCACCTCGTTTCCCAAAAAAAGGATTTTTTTTTTAAAGAGAAAGAAGTCGCGCGGCAGGCGAAGACACAAAAGATAAATAATAATATAAGAACTCTTACAAAAAACTGTTATCGGTCTGACCGGCCGTTTGCAGGTGAGGTCACCAGCTGACCGATAACTCAAACCCGAACAAAAAAAACTTTCTGATTGAAAGGACGCGCTCGCTTCTCAAAAACTAAAAATTTACTCTATCACACTGGCCTTGATCGTCACGGGGCGGTCGACGTCTCTGGAGATCTGTACGTTCCTCGGGGACTTCCTCGGGCCCACGGTGGACGACGAAATCTGGGCGTGGAATCTGACTGCGCACTCTGCGTTCGGTTCTTCGGGAACCTTCTGTCGGGGATCCGCAAATCCGCTCCTCGGCGTCTGGGTTTGAACTCCCTGGACTCTCCATCCAGCCTTACCTTCTTCGGACCCTCGACGTCTCCACGCCCTTTTCTCGCCGTTCAACCACTCACCCTTTCACAGTTCCCTCCACATTCCGACGCCGACCGGACCACCAACCAAGACCAGGAACCAAAAATGAAACACGACTAACCAAAGCCCAAAGACCTCTCCTCTAATCTGCACTGGTATCTCTCCTTTATAGTTTCGCCCCTCTTAATTCGAATTTTTATCAATTTCGGCGGAAAACGGACTCGCCGCGAGTCGCGCGGACGGTGATCGGATGATCGAGGAATACTTGCATTTTTAAAATGTAACAGTACCATAAAAAACGGGGTAGATTCCTTAAAAAAATGATGTGTGCTGAAGAGGTCTTACTAGTAGTACTTTAGCATAAGTATACAGGGTGATTCATTACCGCCGGTGGCAAAATTGACCTTAAAAATTATAATTTTGTTTTCATATTTTGTAGACCTAATTTATTATTCATAATTAGGTCAAATTTTGGCATTTTCTCAATTATTATTAGTTGTTTAATTTATTCTGCCTTGTGGCATATGCACACTCAGGTATTTTCACACAATTTTACCATGTTAAATTAATTTTAGCATATGGTTATTATTGAAATAAACGCATTTTGATATTCAAATTTGTATTATTTGCTTCATGATTTACGACATAATGTCCCAATATCTTAACAATAAGATCTATTAGGGGATCTTTATTGCCACCGCAGTGGGTCCTTTACAACTCTATTCGTAAAATCGAACAAATTTACTTAAGCAGGTCAGTTTTACAGGGTAGTCATTGTTAAAGAAAATTTACAACACTAAAAGTCAACGAGTACCAATAAAAACAATTTTTCCATTAAAATCGATTTAATTCAAAAACTATCAAACATTTTTCGAAACGAATTGCAGATATTGATTTTATATGCCATTAGCCACATTCCGATGCAAAAATTTAAACATGAAATTTTTTTTAAATGCTCATAAAAAAAACTTTTTTTAAAATAAATTATACCGGCCGAAAGTAAATTTTTCCACAAATCAAATCTGTAAATTTCATAAATTTTTCTCAAACCTTAAGGGTCATTTTGCCACCGATGGTAAAAGATGAATCACCCTGTATAGTTGATGCAGTCGTTTTGATACAACCTGTATTTGAATACTAATTTAAGTTACGAAAAGTGGAATATTTCATAATGAGGGCAAAATAGTTATTTATTATACGAGTTTTATAAGACACAATTTTGTCGCACGCGTTTTTTAGAGCACGAGGAGCGCAGCGACGAGTGCTATAAGCAAACAAGTGCGACAAAATGGCTTATAAAACGAGTATAATACAATATTTTTTCTATTTTGTCCCTTAAGCTTGTTTGACACGGTGCTAAATTTTGTAGAAAATTTGTTAGAAAATGAGAGAGACCCTCGATAGGACCAATGAACGATCAGGATCATAGTCTGTCTTTGTCAGATCCTGATCGTTCATTGGTCCTTTCTCATTTTCTAACAAATTTTTTACAAAATTTAGCATCGTGTCATACAGCCTTTAAATTTAAAAAAAGTCCAAAACATAATGCTAGGAAAATTATATTTGGCAAATATAAGGGTTGGTAACGCTTGTAAATAGACGAACAATTGTAAGTTTTGAATTTAAAGAGTCGTGAAATGCAGTGAACACCTAGCAACAACTCACTATGAGTCACTGTCAACATTAAAAATTTAAGTAAATGTCTCTGAAACGCGTATCCAAAAGAGCTTCTTTTTGAAACCCGTTTCAGTGTTATACTGACTGTGTTATAGGTGCTAAATAGAAAAATAATATGTACAATCGTGGCCATCCAAAAGTGAACGATAGCTTGCGAAAATTTCCGTATTTTTCGTTAGATTAATCAGGCTGTATTAATTGGCGTTCGTGCAGCAGGCGTTACTATTTTAATAATAAAAAGTTGTAAATAATTTTTAATAGAAATAAGGCTGAGAAGTAATTAATACATTATTAAAGTGAAAGTAAACTTTAGTAAAGAAACTTTTCCAACAATCTATTCGTATTGGCCTCTCAAGCCTGTTTTCTTGCCAACGCCTCTTTATATTGAAGATTGAAGTCTTACTGCAATGTAATTCTCTCGCCACACCAGCCAACGACCAATTTTCTTCTAGCTTTGCAATAGCCCTAGCTGTCATTTAAAAAAAATAGTTTCAATATTTTTTTTAACGCTGGTGTCAAACTTTGACATTTTAGGACGCCTATAATTTAAAGTAAAAAATTAAACTATAAAATAAAAAGTTTACTTTTGGATGGCCGCTAGTACTATTGGGGACAAAATACTTTGGTCGTCATTTTTCTGTCACTTCAAAACAAATTAATGTAAACCAAGCATTAACGTCAAGTCAATAGTGATGACAATTTCAAATGATTGCCTTTTCCACGGCCTCTCTTATAAGAGACGAGTCTCTTATGAATCTAGAAGGCCGTGGCCTTTTCTCTTGTCAAATCTTCCACCATTCAAAAATTTAGAATCATCTCCCTTGCTTCTGGGGGATTGTCCATGGGCCAAATTGCCTTGTGGAAACCTTTTCAATTTTTCCTCCTTGGAATATCTCCTTCAGTTGTCCATTTTTCGGTATTTAACATTATGCAATGATGAGTTTGACAGTGACAGTGGTTGACAGTAGTAAAAAATAAGTTTAACCGTCCTAATGCGATGAAAATTCTGGCAACGTTAAATGTCAACAAACCTAGTATAACGTATGTTCCAATAAAAACTCACTCGCAGTAAGCCATGACTATAGAGATAGATAGACTGGTCATGTCGATTTTAGGATCATTGGAAGTAGTTCATTTGTTACTTACAAATTTTCTCATATTGCGTAGAGTCATATTGTGAGTTGTGACAGATATCCTATAAATTTACTTTAGTAGTTCATTTCATATCTGGTACTAAGACATACTTCACTTTTGTCATGGCTTGCTGCGAGTGAGTTTTTTGTGGAACACACGATATCAAATAATTCTAGATTTTACAAAATAATATTGAAACTGCAAGCACCAGTAATATAACAATACAGGAAGTAGGTATTACTGAGGATTTGAAATTCGAAAATTGCAAGATTCAAAATTGTAATTTACATACAAATATAAGTGCAACAAAAGAAAATTAAATAAATCAAGTATACAGTGTGGTAAATTTAAACTGAAATAAAATTCATAACTTGGACGTATAGGCGATTTTTGTAAAAAAAATCTCAAAACAGGTCGATTTTAGCTTTTCCTTGCCCACATCTTGGCGCATTAAAAAATCGAGGGAAGTAAGATGGGGAGATCTTGCCGGCTATTCCATTTGACCTCTTCTTCCAATCGATCGGTTGGGGAAAACTTCGTCTAAAAATCTACGAACAATCACAGCATAATTATTTAAGTTTTTCTTCTTCCTAACAAATGAATTTTTTATACTGATGCGTTGTTGTTCACAACTCGGGTTAAACTCAGTGACGCTGTTCCAAATTTTTAATGTTGATTATTTCATTATAAGTTTTTAATTTTAGTTGTTCTAAAGCCAGCAATATTTTTAAGGGATAGTTTATATTTGCAAATCACAAGTTCCGCTTTTCAGAGACTTTCTTGTAAACTGTATATTTACACAAATTTAATAGTTCTATCGTCACTCCATTTAGCTATCCTAAAAAAGCACGTTATAACACTAAATAATTACACAATGCAACAGATACTTCGACATTACACTAGGACCGTCACGAAGATTCGGTTTTGATGACTTACGAGTATACGTGTGTTATTGGCATCGTGTAAATTAGCCCTAAAGACCTTTTAGAATTATTTCTCACGTAGAGATACTAATTTGTATTAGTTTTTTATTTCACTAGAAAATAAGGGGGTCATTCACGAAACTCGATAAGGCTCGATAAGACATTGCAAATTCAAAACCATGACAACTGACATTGGTGAAGCATTGTATTTGCCGTTTCGTTAACGATTTGCAAATTATCTGAGTTTCGTGAATGACTCTCTAAGTAGGTAGGTATCTGAAACTTTGTAGACTGAATGTGGAACATAAACTTAAGTTGATTAGCAATTTGATTAATGATTACTGCCTCAAAAAGTTATGTGGGTTGCGATGGCGCAATTTAAATAAATTTTTCATTACCTAATAATTGCCATTGAAACTGCTCGACGATGTTATCTAATTAGAATCGTTTCGTGTTCTATAAAACCTTTGATGTAAAATTAATGTGATTAAAGGAAGCGTTTGCTTCTGATGTCCAAAAAATAAAAGGAAATATAAAATGAGAGTAAATGTTGCTTAGTCCAGTATTGTGCCTCCACTAGACATGGAAAACTATGTTAAAAAAAGTTTTGCCTTGAATATAACAGTCTTGAAAATTGTTGGTGTATATCCGTCGAACAAGTGTACAAATTTATCCAAGTTGTTTACATATATGTTATACAGTTTTGCAACGGTGCCAGCAGTCGTATTTGGTTTTATTCAATTGTTTTGCAACATTAATTTCCTCTACAACGATTTGGTTGCGGTTGCTTTGTTTTTTCTTTCTCCAAAGTTATGGTTGATTGTCAAAAATGGACAGAAAATTAAAAGATGTATTCATTACTTTGATAATGAATTTGTGGCAACTGTGAATAATGGACATGGCGAAATTATCGACAAGTGTGTTAAAATTTGTCGAAGAAATTCTCTTGTTTTCTTCATTTCGTGCAACATATCTGCGTTAATTTGGTTTAATAAATTGTTTTTTCGTGAAGACATTTCTGAGTTACCACTTGACGTGTGGAACCCATTTAAAATAAACCATAAACCAGTATTTTATTACTGTCTTTATGTCAGCTTAGCATTAGGTATATTCCATTTATTTGTTATGTAGGTATTTGCTAAACAAATTTTCAGGAGTTTTTTACCTAGGATTCATTTGTGCAACAATTGATCCCCTAATTGCTGGTTTAATTCATCATGGTGCGACTCAGCTTCGGGTTCTTAAGAGAAATTTGCAGTACCTTGATGTACACGTGGACAAAAAAATCGTCAAAATGAATTACAAGTACACGCCTTATATCAAATCCAGGCTTATCTACGATAGAATCAGGGAATGTGTCTTGCATTATGATTTAATTTTAAAGTAATTTTTTAATATTAAGTTTACGCTACTTAACTTTTCATTTTATTTTATTTTTAGTTACGCTGTGGATTTAGAAAGGTGCTTTTCAGGAGCAACGTTTAGCCAATTCCTGGACAGTATTATTGTAATTGGAGTTTGTTGTCTGCAGATTAGTCAAGTTAGTCAATTGGTTAAGTTATATTAGGTAATTGGTTGCAAAGTGTAGCGTTCTTACTTTTTAGGTCAAAATCTATAACATTGACTTCTGTATATTGTTTAATTATCTGGTTGTCGTACTGTTTCAAGTGTACTTCTACTGTTATTATGGAACACTGCTTATCGAAGAAGTTTGTTTTGAACTATAACAAAGACGATGATGTACTCATTAAGGCCCTTTTGTAGCATAATAGTTTGACAACTGCAATTTACATGAGCAAGTGGTACGACTACACTCCACAATCTAAAAAAGCTCTCTTGATTTTAATGGAACGCTGCAAAAAACCTATAAATATCACTGCTGGAAAAGTGCTCGAGTTATCTTTAGAAACATTTATCTTGGTAAAGCATTCTAAAAATTAATTTGATGTTAGTAATTTTTTAATTGCAGATATTAAAAAGATCGTACTCATTGCTTGCAGTTTTAAAATCTTAATAATAATGAAAATAATGTTTCAAATGTTTATGGTAGGTACAGTTAAGTTTCTTCATAAGGAGAAGTTAAAATAAGTGTGTGGAATGTAGTTTGCAGTTTATTGTAGTTTGATTTGTCTCGTTGTGTATAATATAAAAATAATGTATCTGTAACAGTTGCTTTAAAAATTACCTTACAAAATACATATCCATGTGAAAGCTCTGTTATAATAAAACTTTTAACATCCCTGTCAATTTTAACAAAAAAGTTACGGAATAGGCCTCATTAGCGGTAACATGTATGTACAGTCGCGAGCAATAAATTTTGATCGTCAATATCATTCTTTGACGCAATCGAAAATGCTCCATTGTAAAACGGTCGTAAATACTGGGTGCCCCAAAATTCGCGGAACAACTCAATGAGGCAAAAATAATTGAAAAATTCTATACCTCTTGGATTTGAAGATATGGGGGCCCAAAACTTGCAGCTTTGAACTCATTTATTTTAAATAATAATTTTTTTTTTTGACTATTTGTCTTTTACTAGCCAGTGGCCTAATAATTTTGAACGATTGTGATCAGGTTTGCAATTATTTTCTTCATTATTTCCAGCATTTCCAAGTAGTCATTTATGTTCGTTTTACCTCAAATAGCGTACGGCAACACGGTTTTGATTTTTCCCTCTCATTTCCATGGATTCAACAAAAATAAAATATTTGCAGACTATTGGGATGTATAAAATGTTTTTAAATGTTGCCACATTTAGTGTAACGAATAGGTCCATATCTTCTACAAAAAAGAAGATTTATTTTTGTAAACATTTTTACCTGATCTCTTAATGACTACTTAACAACGTACTATAGTTGAAATGTTTTGGATATGGATTGTCAAACTCAAGGTCGCTAAAAACTTATGATTGAACTGTACATTAGTGAGATCTGTCATAAATTTCAATAACCTTATTGGCGCGTTTAGTCACTTTTGCTGGTAGTGCCAACTTAACGACAACTCCCCAATCCACATACATAACGTTCCGGCTATACTACGTTGTTCCGCGAATTTTGGGGCACCCAGTATAATAACCTCTCATCATGTTGTATGGCAGTAATTGTCATCATTTTTTTTCTCATTTTTTTGACACTTTGTTGACGTGGGCATAATCAGGCAGGTTATTTTTTTAATTTGTGACAATCTAACCAAATTTTTAAATAACATTGAGGACCAAAATTTATTGCCCGCAACTGTACACACCGATTTCCCATTACACCGTATCAAAAAAATTAACTGTTTTTTTCAAATATGTATTAACAAGCGATTAAACTTTAATCATAAGTGCTAATCATACCTAATGTTAATTATTATTTAGGTAACAAGAAGAATGAAACAAAAATTCTATCATGTTATTGCAAAATTATCATTTTATTAGACCATACAAAAATAAACATATACACTCCGGGACAAAAAAAAAACCCAGACACTAAATTTTTTTCGTATTCCACCTCCACCCGGCGGCACGGCAATTTTGCCGGAGTACATACACTATTACGGATATTACTATCAAGTAATAATGCAGTGCTTTTATCAACATAATTACCGGCGTCTCGCCTCCACATTGTGACTTTGTTGTGTTTTATTATGTTCTGTGTCAATGTTAAGAAACTTCCTCACGATGTGACAAGAGTATAATAATATACCTTTTTGAATTTCAACTACCAATGTGTTATCTAAATCCAGAATTTTTAAATTTTTAAAAAGAGATTGCGGTACTATTCCCGTTACTGAAATTACAAGTGGTAAAATCGAAATTTTTTCTAAATACCAAAGATTTCTCATAGCAACGGAGAGCTCTAAATATTTATTAATTTTTGTGTTATATGTCTGTGTTATATTATGTTAATTTGGAACAGCTATATCTAAAAGATATGCTTGCTTTTGTTGTTTATTTAAAATTATAATGTCTGGTCTGTTATGCTTAATATGAATGTCAGTTAAAACTGTTCTATCAAAATATAACTTGTAACTGTCATTTTCCAAACAACTTTCTGGTGTATAACTATAATGTGGTTGTGTATTCTTTAATAAATTGAATTTAACAGCTAAATTCATGTGTATAATTTTAGCGAATATATCGTGACGTTATTTACATAATTAGTGAGATAAAAGTATACTCGTGTCAAAAATGGATTACTCCCTAGAATTCGAACTTTTAGGGAAATAACGTTTTTCATGTTGTGTGTAACTAGAATTTTCAAAAGTTATTTTGAATGCCTAAGGTTGGTTACTTTGAATTGAGAGATTAAATCCAAATAAATATGCCGCCAGTAATCAAAATTGATTGTGAAACGAAAAATCATCCATCACTTAGCGAGAAATTAGTCATTTGCAACTGTTACAATTAATTTGCTGTCTTACATTTTTGGGATATCTTTTGTTTGTCACCAGAAACCACATAGCCTCCAACCTAACCAAATTTATGGCAACCTAGTAACGAATATCCCTAAATCCTAGGGAGTAATCCATTTTTGACACGAGAATATTATTACAGGACTCGGGTGTGAAAATTGTAGATGACGAGGGCGTAGCCCGAGTTCATCTGTAATCAGTAAAGCTCAAATTATATGCACCAAAAAATGAATAAAATATGCGCATATACAGGGTCTCAGCTACAATTTTCGAGCCTAATATCTTGGTTATTTGCCAACGAATTTTTATAAAATTTAAAATACAGATATTTTAGATGGTGAAGGTTCAATTAGTAATAATAAAATTACCTCAAGTTAAAAAACGTAATTTTAACACATGTTTCCTTTATTGAAAATTAAGCGCAATTAATATAAGATTGTTAAACATTAAAAGATAGGTGTCTGCACAAACAATTAACTAAATCACTCGTCTGATTAAATGACAATACATATTAGATTTTGTGGTTACAAATGTAATCTGAATTTTGAAGGTATTTGGGTAGTTACCTTTTGAAACAATTGATGAAATGTTGCCAAGCAACATTTTGTACACCCCTTAAAATCTGTCAAAAGTGGAAGCCTTTTATTAGAAAAGTCAAATTGTGTAAATTTATTGAAAATACTCTAAAAATAGACTACAATGGCAAAAATTTCAATATTGTTGAAAAAGGAAACAATTTTTGCTTACGGAAAGCGTCGTAAGAACTTCAATGACACATTTAATTTTCTCGTGGAACACTATCCAAATGTAGGCTTTACAAAATTTAAGGTTCAGAGAGTCGTCAATTTATTTGAAGACACAGGTAGCGTACGTGAACTAAATTACATTGCTAAAATATCCCGATCGTGTTTTAGTACTTTATGGAAGAATTAAAGTATCTAGTATAATAAATTATGTCCAAATGTTGTCTTTGAGTGCTTATTCACAATGGACATAAGCTTGACATAAGGCATAAGAAATTCATGATACATGCAGTGGATATACTATCTATTAATTTTTACGTAACTTATGAGAAGTGACCTCAGTGAACATTATTGTTGTGTACAAAAAGGCATGAAGAATTATATTCCAGTTATATGGACACATAAATTATTTCCCAATTGCCCAAATTTACAAATTATTCTTAGGTATCTCTTATGTATTTCTTATGTCTTATGTCCATTGTGAATAAGCACTTACTTTGTAAGTGTTTGTAAGGTTAGAAAGATGAACGTCAAATATGTCACCTGCGTTTGTACGAAGAGGGGTGAGCAAAATTCGGCGATAGTGAGCGTTTGTTTCATACGTGTCTATGTTTTTGCATCTGCAGCCACGTTTAACACAGGTTTTTTTTTATTGCAAACCAGACGTCTGTCAAGGACGATTTTCTCCTTACAGCATTTTTTATTGACGATCAATTTTTTTAATACAGGCTGTCCCAAAAATGGCGTACTAACTACTTACTACCGTATCCAGGATGTTTAAATGTACACGAAAAAAATATGGAAAAGAATTTTCAGACAAAAAAATAAATTATTATTAACGGTAATACAATCTAAACAAAGATGTACTCGTACATCATTAGCTTGCAATGTTACCGTAGTGGATTTAAAATATTTTTTTCGATTTCCAAAGCTTCTAAATTCACTATTGTGCAGGATTAGATATTGGTAGTGAGTAATCTTGTACTTTCTGATAATATGTACAATTAGAGGTAGCGTTCATGACAATTTAATACATATATTTCAAAATAATTAATAAAGGACCGCCAAAAAGTCCAATAGAATTTTTTAAACATTTTTCTGACGTTTACGGTAGTCTCTTTTACACCGTAGTGCACCGTTAGTACGCCATTTTTGGGACACCCTGTATAAATCTAAATTGATTCAACATTTTAAAAAGGCATAAAAAAATTACGGTTTTAAGACTTGGGTTAAGTGCATTAACGGGATTTTACTCTTCAACGTCTAAAATATCTGAATTTTAAATTTCACAAAAATCCGTTGGAAAATAACCGAGATGTTAGGCTCGAAAATCTTAGCTGAGACACCCTGTATATGCATGCTTTTTAGCTAAGAATGCACTGAATATGCAGAAATATGCACGAGTATGTAAAAAATATGCATAAACATAGTACAATATGCTCTATCACTTTTATAAAAAAGACAAATTTCACAGAATTAATCTATTTATTTGAAAAGTTTTATTTCAATCAAAATAGATTGTAATACAGGGTGGTCCCGATATAACCTGCCAAAAAAATTCTGGGTCATTAGAAGGATCTAACAAGTCCAAAAAACCCCTTTTCATTAGGTCCAAAGTAATGGGGATAAATTAACCCCTATCCACACCCATTCGACGCTGCTGACCACAAAAATACGTACCTACTCAGGAATTAATTGTTGGTGTTTGTAAGGATGACAGTATCTAAGCAACATAGGTACCTGAATCGTTTATGACAAAACTCAAATCTGACAAACTAAATCAAATTAATGACATTTACTGAAAACGCTGTACACTGTGTGCGTTAATTCATCAGCTTATTTAGGTACAAAAGCTGATTTTGTTGACTGAGATGAAAGAGTAAGTAATAAATAAAGTGGTGTTCCTCAATGTGTAAATACGAGTAAATGTAGAGGTAGTGTGTGCAAAATTGTGGAAGAACTGTGTAATAAGAGTATCGTCTTAATTGTAGTTAAATAGCCAAAATAATGTATTGAATAAATTTATTTACACTTTACATATTCGTACTTTCAACTCTAACTGAGAATATCTACTAACTAATGAAAGGTAAACTAGACTAAAAAAAATATTTTATAATAAATGTTCTGTGTGCCTTCCGTTGGTACCAATTTTCATAAACAGAATTCAGCATTTCTGGGTTTTTACGAATCTGGTTCGCGGCGTCTGTTACGCGTTTCTGGAGTTGGCCTTTTGTATTTATTTCAACTTCGTGTGGCCCCAAAAATTAAAATCCAGAGGGGTTAAATGGAGGATCGGGGACGCCATCGTATTGGAATCAGTCAGAACCAACCTCACATAAATGCAGATGTAGCTCCATAAAAGTACAACGGGACGGAAGGACTCCTTCAGGGTGGGGTTTACCTGATTTGAAATGGTCGAAAAACGGTGTTTTTAAACATCCATATCTTTAAAACCACAACAGATGAAGGCAAGGTCCTTTTTTTATTTGAAAGATACGTCTTTCCTCAAGGGCCCCATACTTTTCTTTTTTCGATTTCGTTATAAATAACAATAAAATAAATTGCAATTTGAGGACTATCCAGGAAGCTGTAACACTAAAACCTAATTCGAAATTAACAAAAAAAAAGTATGGGGCCCTCGGAAATTGAATTTTAAAGCGTTTGGTGCCATCACCGTGCTTTCAAAAAAATCACAGATCTTATTATACATAAACATACGTACGTACGATTTTACCACTAAATTCACATTTGAACGTTTATTTGGGAGACGAAAATATCTAAAAGCTTAGTAATGAGATTTGCTGATTAACTACACCTTCTGGCAGGTACTTACGCATTTCAGGTAAAAGTAGGCCAATTGAAAAGCCGTTTATTTCATTTCGAACATTTAAAATAATGCAACCCAAACTACACGAATTCTGAAATTTTCATCAGGTAAACCCTACCCTTCAGGAAAATGCTCGCCGTATGGTCGCCTTGCCGGTCTTGAATTACCACGTGTTTCGCCATAGAGTAAATGCAAATCGGCGTATTCTTGTTTTGTGAATTTCATAACTTTTTGAAGGATTCGCAAGTTTAAAATTAAACTTGACAAATGTCACAGGTGTTACAGGTACCGTTGCTAAAAAAATTGCAGCCAAGTAACCAGAATTACCTTTTTAAAACCGATTAACTCATTAGCGTACAGCAAATTTTGACCAAATTTTCAATTATTTTTATCTCGAAAACGAAAAGACTTTTATTAGAAACATTTTTTGTGTATGAGTTCTTCTCATCGTCACCTATTACTGGATTTCTTCTGGCAGGTTATATCGGAACCACCCTGTATAATAACACATGAAAAATAAAAATTTAAACAAGAACAAAATGTTAAAGGAAAGTAAAAATTAAATTAAAAAATTTCATCCAATGATGGGCTATGAGGAAGGGTGCCGCGAATGCTTGTTGCATTGCCCCGTTGAATGGCCAAAGAAAGTCTTTGACGAAGAAATTGTTTTGCTCTGACGTTGCCAGTTTCTTTAACCAACTTAGAGTCGATTGTGTTGATAAAAGTTCTAGTTTCTTCGCACCAAGGACCCAGTGTTTCGAAGGCAAGTGCCTTGAAAATAAAATTCGCAGACTTTAATATTTTATATTTTTCATGTTTTTTACGGCAAGCAATTTCTGCTGCTGCCCCAGCTTCTACGGATGTCTGTGAAAGATATGAATTGGCAAGTGTATCGACACAAGTTACGTCCCAAATGAGACGTTGGCCCTTTGACCAAGGGGTGAGCGTGGCGCCATCTGGTCTCTTACCATCGTCACGTGAAAGATTCGTAGGTTCAAGTGTAGCTGGGATATGAATTGATGATAAAACTCTTTGAATAATTGAATTAAGTTCACTATGCCTTGGCAGCCTTCCTTTGCTCTTAGTACAGCTTAGACCATGAATTCCTTGAGCGTTGACAAATGTGCGGCAGTTGCAAAGATGATTTTCAAATAGTTCGCAGCCGAGTCGAAGACCTACGCAAACTTGAAAATCTTGCAAATCCAAAAAGGTACCAATATTTTTTGAAGGAATGGCATCCAACCAAGATCCAGATTCATTGCACTGAAGCGCTTTAAAGCGAGCTATGTCTGTAACTGTATTAAATTGAAGTTCACTGGTGATAATTCTTGTTATGTTAATGTTATCCCAGCATTTCTGAATATGTCTAGTCGATGGAAAGACAGAATTAATTGATGACCATTCTTCCAAGGCTGTATCCAAGAGGTGAACTTGAATCGGAATGTCCTTAGTAGGGAGTAATGAAGACATTCCATTCTGAACACCATAGGCTGAACTCAGAAATGCTATCAGGCACACATCTGAAATTCTGCAAATACCCAAACCACCTTTAGAAACAAGGAGAGTTGCTTGCAGCCATTGAATATCATTTATATTAATGTTAAGAATGCACGTGAGGCTCTTTCGAAGACAAGAGGCGATTTCAGAAATCAGAGACGGAAATTTCCAAAGCGCACAAGTGCGGATAAAATAAGTTAGTCTTGGTATAAAAAGGCAGTTCTTCAATAAAAAATACGCCACATGAGGGTTGAGGTGGTCAAGGCGAGAGATAAGTAGCTTAATTTTTTGTTCTTTAATCCTGAATTGTTGAACATACGCCTCTTCAAAAATTGGAGCTCCCAGTAACTGTAAGTCGTTAGACGATACTATTCTAATTCATGGACAAATTTTTTCAAATTGCTGAATGATAGACATATCTTCGTTTTTTGAATTGAAGAAAATTTCACATTTATCTGTGTTAACTTTCAAACCAATTTCAGCTGCTAATTCAATGAGATTACGAAGGTCATTTAAAACAATATCTGGGGTATCTGCAAGAGTGGCATCATCCAAATACCAAATGTTCAGCTCCGATATCATTATCGTTACCAAAGATGAATGGAAATACTGAACGCCATTGGGTCACAGGGATCACCTTGTTGAACACCAACTTCTGAAGATATGATTTTATCTCCAAAAAAAAAGAGATGATGGTAATCTGTAACTTTGATTCATAAAGGGATAAAGGATAGGAATATTTTCTTTAATTTGTAAAAGCATTTTATCTCTTTCTACGGAATTAAATGCATTCGCAAAATCAATCTTCAGCATAATTTTGTCATTATTTTCAGGGAGATTAAGATAAGTACGAACTGTGTGGATAGCCGTTTCGGAACCTTTTTTTGTTGCTACTCCAAGCTGATGGGGAGCTAAATATGAATGAATCTCGCAGTTGTTTTGCGAGCTGCAAGTCTTCTAAAGGAGCAACCAATTGCTATTGGTCTCAAACCACCGTCTTTTTTTGAAAGAGCGCAGAGGGAAGCTCCAAAAAATATGGGAAGAACTTCTTCATTAATCTTACCAGCAAGAATAAAGTTACATAATTTTGTAATGGCTGTCAGGGCACGTTTACCAGCTTCTCCAGCAGAAAAAGAGACCATATCCTTCAAAAATTGAGGTCTCATACCATCGATTCCTGGTCCTGAACCGCAATAGAATGAATTAATACCTCTTAAAACATCTGACTCGTTCACGCAAAAGACAGGAATATTGTTCAGAGGTGGCTCCGGAAATGAAAGAGGACGAGACGGTGTTGGATGTTTCGTTTTTAAGACATTGAAGGTGACTTCATCTATTTATTGTTTTCAACTGTCATGAATTCTCATTTTTCTCCTTTGTAAACTGCCTCCTAACTGCTCTAAAGCAAAAAATAGCAGATAACCAACCGTTGCCCTAGACAACACATTCAAAGTGACATTCTTGAAAAATTTGTCAAAACTGTCAAAAGCAAATGCGAAATCATTTTTACCTCGGTCGTATTTTAAACTCGTTCGTACAATAAAGGATAACTTTTTACACTTTATCTTAAATAACTATAAATTTGACCTTTACAAAAATATATTTTGATAACACTACCCGACATGATTTTTCTAACTGACCCAACTATGAGAATTTCTTATACCTTTCATTTATTAGAACTATATGACACCCGATTTCCATATTCCATCACGTCACGTTTGCGAACTAGACACCTATGAACATTTTTTATGTACTCGTTGTTTAATCGGCTTTAGACCGACTATATTTTTTAATGCTCGAAGGACATTTTTGTTTCATTAATACACTGATTGATTTTAACAATTTTATTTTAATTGTGAACTGTATTGTTACACGGAGTTGAGGGTGGTCAGGTAGCTGACGCGACTGCCCCTGAGATGTCTGTTAGATCTCACTTGCAACAAAACTCTACAAGAACTCTGCAAGAACTCTCTTACATAATGAGAAGTGTTCGGTTTGTACCGGACATAACTCCCCCCTTTGAAGGACTGGCTTCAAAAAATGTAACTAATTGACAAAAAATTAATCAATAAACAAAATTGACTAATTGACAAAAATGTAACTACTTGACAGAAAATGAATCAATAAACAAAAATTTACTAATTGCCAAAAATTAACTAATAATTGACAAAAATTAAATCTTTAAACTAACTTATGCTAATGATGCCCAACATGGCCAAAAATATTCCTAAAAGAGAAACATTCTATCCTAATCTTTAAACTATCATGCGCACTAATCACTTTCACTGTTAATTAGTGTTGCCCAATCACTACACTCGCCGTAGCACTGTTACGTTTATTGTGATGGCAGCACACATAGCCGTTGCACTGCACGTTTTATCACTCCAGTTTTTGTCTTTACGGACGCCACTCGCACGATGTCATCCTTGCCTGGGTGTACCTGGACGACCCTACCTAGAGTCCAGCGAAGTGGTGGAGCGTTGTCGTCGTGGATCATCACCAGCGTGCCGATCGTCAACTGCTGACCGCTCTTGGTTCGCCATTTTGACCTTTCTTGCAACTGGGCCAGGTATTCTTTTGACCAGCGTCGCCAAAATCTTTGTTGCACAAGCTGGACGTGTTGCCAGCGTGATAACCGATTGATCGGAATTTGGCTTAAATCGGCCTCCACTGGAGCCGTTAGTGAATCCCCAATAAGGAAATGACCTGGGGTTAATGCGGATAGGTCTTGGGGGGAACTGGATAACGGAGTCAACGGGCGGGAGTTAAGACAAGCTTCCACGGACGTCAACACCGTGTACATCTCCTCAAAAGTCAAGATTGAATCGCCAATGGTGCGTTTAAGGTGAGATTTCATTGCCTTGACCCCAGCCTCCCAGATGCCACCAAAATGAGGACTTCGCGGGGGAATGTTGTGCCACGTAATTCCATCGTTAACTGACATTTCTTTCACATATGATTTGTATTTATCCGACTTGAGAATCCCAATTAAGAAATTTAACTCCTTTTCCCCTTTCTTAAAATTACCGGCATTGTCGGAATAAATATTTTTTGGTTTTCCGCGACGAGACATGAATCGCTTACACGCATTGACAAATGCCTCCGCGGTGCAGTCATTTACTAGTTCTAAATGAGTCGCCTTTGTGACGAAACACACAAAAATCGCAATGTAAGCTTTTACTGACCGTTTTCCACGACCTCGCCCTTCCTTAATGAGAATAGGACCTGCGTAATCAATGCCACAATTCAGAAAAACCCGCGACATGGTGACTCTATTTTCAGGTAAATTACCCATTAATTCCTCATACCGCACCGGTTTGACTCGGAAGCAACGATTGCACCGGTTGAGCCTCTTGCGAACTACACCGCGTCCAGACAGTGGCCAATAATGCTGTCCAATAGCCGCAAGGGTAGCCTGTGGGCCGGCGTGTAACTGTTGTTCGTGAACTTGGTCGATTATCAGCTCAGTGATATGATGATCTTTAGGCAGTACCACGGGGAATTTTTGCGCATATGATATGGGTGCGTTACTTAACCTGCCTCCTACTCTGACTACGCCATGATCATCCATGAAGGGATTAAGTGAGATCAATTTGCTGGATTTAGGTATCGGTTTCTTCGCCTGCAGACATTTAATCTCTACCGGGAACGCCTCTTGTTGAGTCAATTTGAAAATTTGAATTTTCGCGTTCTGAATTTCTTGGGCCGTTAAAATTCCTTGAGGTTTGGTTTCGCTTCGTTTTGCCTTTGTGTTATCAATGAATCTTAGTACGTACGCGAATACTAATGTTAATTTCACAAAGGATGAGTACCGCCTCAGTACATCCCAGGTACCTGAAGTGGTCGTAATGACGGTGGTTGCGACAGATTTACGCCTTTCGGTTTCTACCTTGTTTTCCTGGCGACGTGAATTTACTTGAGCTGGCCAATCGTTCGGTTCCCTTAATAAAAACTCCGGTCCATTTAACCATAACGAATTTGCCTTTAATTGGGTTGGAGCACATCCGCGGGAGAGTATGTCTGCTGGGTTCTCCTTCGTAGGTACATGCCGCCAATTTTTTATATCGGTTGAACGTTGGATTTCCGCAACGCGATTCGCCACGAATGTGTTCCACGTGTTTGGGGTAGCGTTTAACCATCCTAATACCACGGTAGAATCAGTGAAATAATATTCGGCACTGAATTCAATCTTGATTGTTTTTGTAATTTTGTTAGCTAACTGAGTCAGCAAGACCGCCGCACACAACTCCAGTCGTGGTATCGAAACAGTCTTCAACGGTGCAATTCGCGATTTGGCGCATAAAAGATGAACCGAAATTTCCGCGTTGTGATTAATAGCCCTTATGAAAAGACAAGCACCATACGCTGCCGTCGAGGCATCGGCGAAGCCTACCAGTTGAACGCTGATTGGGTTCTTAACGCTGATTACACATCGCGAAATTGCTACGTTGTTGAGTTCGCTTAAAGTATTAATGAAGTCGTACCACAAAATTGACAATTCTTCCGGAATTTCTTGGTCCCAATCTAAATTCTGTGACCAGATTTTTTGCAGAATGATTTTTGCCTTTACAATGATCGGCGCAACTAACCCCAAGGGGTCGAATAACTGTGCGATGACCGACAGCACTGTGCGTTTAGATAGACGCTCAGTTCCTTGTTTTATTTTGATTTTGTAGCTGAGCAGATCGCGGTTGCAGTCCCAATTCAAACCTAACGTTTTCGACATCCCTTCTTTATCCAAATTAACAACTGCGCTGCTGTTGTTTCCCTTTTCGGGAAGCAACGCCCGAGAATTAGATGCCCACTTATGCAATTGAAATCCGCCGCGTGCCAGACAAGACGTTAATTGTTTCTGCATTGTCAGCGCTTCTGACTCGGTTCTACTACCTGACAACAAGTCGTCCATATAAAAATCTGTCAAAATTACGTCATGTGCTAATGGAAAATTGTCCCGCTCGTCGATCGCTGTTTGTTGTAAACATTTAACCGCAAGATATGGGGCTGAACTCGTACCAAATGTGACCGTTTTTAATCGGAATGTTTCTAGAAGTCCTTTGTCCTCTACCCGCCATAAAAATCGTTGGTAGTCACGATGGATCGGCTCAACTTCTACCATTCTGTACATCTTGGTTATATCGGCTGTGAAAGCTATTTTATGTTTCCTAAACCGAATTAAAATCGAAAACAAATCGTGTTGCAATTTTGGCCCGATTAACAGATGATCGTTTAAACTGGTACCATTTGATGATCTGGAAGACGCGTCGAAAACAACTCGCGTTTTCGTCGTTATACTTTCCGTCTTAATTACCGCGTGATGTGGCAAATAGAAATTGGAATCCTTTTCCAAATTCTCCTCCGTCGTTACCGTTTCGGCGTGATTGAGAATTAAATAGTCGTTAATGACTTCATTGTATTCCCGTTTGAATTGCGGATTTTGTCTAAATTTCGCTTCTAACGCATGAAACCGTTTTACAGCCGTGTCTCTGGACAGTCCGATGTCTGGTGTTTTATGATCCTTGAAAGGTAATTGCACCGAGTACCGCCCATCTGGTTTCCGGCGATGAGTATTTCTAAAAATGTGTTCGCATTGTTCATCGTTTTGTGACAAACACGTGCTATCACCGTACTGTTCCATTTCCCAGAACCTTTGAATTTGTTGGTCCAATAAAACAGTCGATACGTGACAAAACGAAGATTTTGCAAGTTCTGAACTGTGGGATCTTGCCAATGGTCCACTTACCACCCATCCTAAGAAAGTTGGCACTACCCACGGTTTATTGCGACCCAGCGACTGAGGTTCTCCCTTGACGAGTTCCCAATAATTTTGTGCCCCAATTAGCATGTCGATGGGACCGGAAATATTGAACGTCGGGTCCGAAAGCTCTTTGTCGTTAGGAATTTCTACCTTGGTCGTGGGAAATGAAATGGTCGGCAAGTTTTCCGTAATTTGCGATTTTATTACACAGGATATCGTCGTTTTGAAAGATTCCGTGTTCGAATGAATTTCGACTTGAGTCGTTTTGTTTGTACTGGTCACCGTTTGATTGATGCCCGAAATTGATAACTGAGTAGTTCCGCAGCTTAATTTCAATGTTTGGAAGCTTCTTCAGTTAGAAAATTGATTTGTGACGCTGAATCTAATAACGCACGCAATTTTTGTGGTCTTCCGGTATTGTCAAAAACCTTTACTATAGCCGTCGGTAATAACACATTTGTGAAATAAACCTGACACGCGTTTACAGAAAGGGTTGATTCCGTTGGTTGATTTACCGCTTGATTTTCGGAATTTCTTGTGATATGCAACATGCTGTTGTGTTTGAGATTACACATTTTGCAAGTGTAATTTGATCTGCAATCTTTGGTTTGATGATCTGATTTGAAACAATTTGCGCATAAATTTTTGTTTTTTACGAAATTGATACGGTCTCTGACGCTTGTATTTATAAACTCCGGACAATAAAACATCAAGTGAGGCTCGTTGCACTAATGGCAATTTGGTTTTTGATTGTTTTGTTTGTTGACCGGTTTGTTCGTTGTAACACCCACTACGGATCGCAATTTACCTTTTGATTTTTGTTGTTGATTAGACTCTACAAAAACTTGGGTTTTTGATGCTGCGAATAACGACTCTAAAACCTTACACCGATTCTCTAAAAACGTTTTGAATTGATCGATTGTCGGTACTTCTGACGTTAATCCCGCTTGCCATTCCCGTTTCGAAGTAAAATCTAATTTTTCGGCTACAATTGGTATTACGATTGCGTTCCATGTGCTGGTATCAATATTTTGAACTTTTAACGCTTCCATGTGTATGTTAAAGTTGTCAAATAATTGTCTCAGACTGCCGTGAGAACTTTTCTGAATTGGTGGTGCATTGACTATCGCGAATACGTGATCTTGTATGATCAATCTTTTGTTGTCATCATAACGTTTAATCAACACATCCCATGCGAGCTTATAATTTTCGTTTGAAATGGTTAACGATTCAATGACTTTTCCCGCTTCTCCTTTTAGACATGACGTTAAGTAATGAAATTTTTGAACCCCACTTAATTGGTCATTATTTTCTATTAAGGAAGAGAAATTGTCATGAAAAGCGGTCCATTCAGTATATTGTCCGCTAAATGACGGTAATTCCAATGTTGGCAATTTGACATTGATCTGAGCTTTTGCTTCTACTAAATTTGAACCTGAGTTGTTATTCTGAGGTTTATTTTTCTCAAACTTTTTTGACAAAACTTGTAATTGTGATAAGACCCGGAAGTAATGTTTTTCGAATTCCATGGCCTGATCTGCACTCGAAGTAATTCTCGAATCTTGCGATTCTAGAAACTCGATTCTACATTGCAATGTGCACTGGTCGAAAGCTTTTTTGACAAGCTTTTGAACAATATAAGGTTTGTATAGTCGAATTTGAAAATCTAGGGTGCTATCCTAAAGTCGCTAAATTTGGTGCAATTTTTCCGTTAAAAAGACAATACAAAAATCTAGTAGGCCTAACAAAAGAAAATTACACAATATGGTCACTCCATAAATATGAATCAACCCACAAAACAGTGTTTAACAATTAAACATTTAATTATTTTAGTGATTTTTAGTGTTTTTAAGATAGCACCCTAGACTTTCACATTCGGCTATACAAACCCTATACAGTTGGAAAGCTTGTCAAAAAAGCTTTCGACCAGTGCAATAATAAATGCAGGGTGCATTTGAAAAAAATGAGTTTTTGACATTTTTAGTTTGTTATTTTTAAAAAATCGCAGTAGGCATATGCGACTAAGCACGTTATTGAGTAAACACTTAACAGATGCGGCAAACATTCAGAAATCAAACTGTGTCAATTATTTTAATTTATGTGCAACGACTTGGATGGTACGAATTTTCGAAGGGACCCTTGCACTATCCAGGGTGCTATCTTAAAATCACTAAAATAATGAAATGTTTAATTGTTAAACACTGTTTTGTTGGTTGATTCATCTTTATGGAGTTACCATATTGTGTGATTATCTTTTGTTAGGCCTACTAGATTTTTGTATTGTCTTTTTAAATTTAGGGATTTTAGGATAGCACCCTAGATTTTCAGAATCGACTATACAAACCTTATATTGTTCAAAAGCTTGTCAAAAAAGCTTTCGACCAATGTAATAATAAATACGGGGTGCCATTTGAAAAAAATGAGTTTTTGACATTTTTAATTCGTTATGTTTAAAAAATCGCAGTAGGCATATGCGACTAAGCAGGTTGTTGAGTAAACACTCAGCAGATGCAGCAAACATTCAGAAATCAAACAGCGTCAATCATTTTAATTTATGTGCAACGATTTGGAAGGTACGAATTTTCGAAGGGACCCCTGCAGTCCGAAATTCTGGTAAAAAAAGCGTCACTGATTAAAAACAATGGCAGATAAGTAAAAACGACGTGTATAAATTTGATTCATAATTTAGCATAGAGTTCAAAAATAAAATCAAACTGGGTAGTTTCCATTTAAAAAAAACCATAACTTTAGTGTTTTTATAATATTGGGACACTCTGTATATATATACAGCAATATTTTCCGAATATGCAGTAGAAGCGTAGCTATCATCTAGAGAGAAGAAAAAATTGATATCTTTATTAACAAACAAGTTATGGAGCTTTTTCGCAACTTTGGGACACCCTGTATATTTTATATCAGAAATGGTAGTTGCCATTTAAAAAAATAAAATTTTCGACATTTTTTGATTATCAATTTTGAAAAATTGTAGTAGGTCTATGAAACATAACAAAAATATCACTAGCAACGCAAAAGATCGGCCAAGCCTTTAGCAATTCGATTAAAAAAAATCAATTATTTATTTCGTATGGTTAAGGAGTTATACATTTTTTAGTGAAGCCCTGCAACTCCGCTTTTTTGCGAAAAAGATGACATAAGTCCAAAACGATGACAGATAAGTGTTGAGACTCTAAACTCAAAATTTAAGGTAGAATCTTAATGTGAAATCACAATGGGGTCTTTCTATTAAAAAAACAAAGATGGCGTCAATTTCCGGTATTTCCGGAAGTGTCGCCATTTTGAAAATATTTTATTTGAACTTGGAGCAGTCCATTATAGTCGGCTACCAATTTTCATGTTAATAGGACTTTTGGAAATCAGAAACTTTCTAACGAACGGGCTACGTGAATCAGCCTGTATAGTACCTACCTACTAACAATGGAAAAAAAATACACGTAAGAAAATGACCCACTTCACGCATAGATACCTATATGTAATTTTTTGAATTAATTATAGTAAAAAAAATCTTTTAATTTGATGTACCTACATATAATACTTGAGGAATGATTGGGTATTAACTAAGTTATTAGTAATTAAAGAAATACACTCCGGTCAAGGCTGGTAAAAAAAAAAATCGAGGGGCGTAAGTGTGAAGATCTTGTCGGCCACTCATTTTGAACTCTTTTTCCAGTCGAGCGGTTGGGGAAAACTTCGTCTAAATATCTACGAACAACCACAGCATTATTATTGAAGCTGTTCTTCTTTCGAACAATTTCGAATTTTTTTACACTGATGCGTTGTTGTAAACCACTCGGTTTAGGCTTAGCGCGCTGTTCCGGACTTCTTAACGATTATTATTTCATCATAAGTTTTTTAATTTTAGTTGTTTTAAAGTCAGCAATATTTTTAAGGGATAGTTTATAAACTAGGCAAAAATGAATAGGGAATTTTTCCTTTTTTGAATTTTTTATAAATACAGTTTAAAATTTGTAATGAAATGTCCTAGAAATATATCAATATACACATTAAATGTAATGTTTAAAGTAGCTGTAGCATTTTAAATGTATCTTGTGTTTAAGAATACGTGGGAGGATTGGGGCAATTATTTTGCTTTCCAAGAAAAATTGTGAAATTCCCTATTCATTTTTGTCTAGTTTATTTGCTAATCACAAGTTCCGCTTTTCAGAGACATTCTTGTTCCCTGTACATTTACACAAATTTAATAGTTGTATCGTCACTCCATTTAGCTATCCTAAAAAAGCACGTTTTAACAATAAATAATTACAATGCAACAGATACTTCGACAATACACTAGGACCGTCACAAAGAATCGGTTTTTATGACTTACGATTATATGTGTTACTGGCATCGTGTAAATTAGCCTTAAAGACCTGTCAAGATATTTCTCATGTAAAATTAATAATTTGCAATAGTTTTTTATTTCAATAAAAACTAAGTATCTGAAACTTTGTAGACTGTACGTAAAAGATTCACTATGGTTTGGTAATTTGATTACTTATGAAGGTTGCAAGGGAGCAATTTAAATAAATTTTTCATTACCTAATAATCGCCGTTGAAACTGCTCGACGACGTTATCTAATTAGAGTTGTTTCGTGTTCAATAAAACCTTTGATGTAAAATTTATGTGATTAAAGACAGCGTTTGCTACTGATATCCAAAGAGTAAAAGGACATATAAAATGCGAGTAAATGTTCCTTAGTCCAGTATTGTGCCTCCACTAGACATGGAAAACAAAATTAAAAAAAGTTTTGTCTTGAACATAACAGTCTTGAAAATTGTTGGTGTATATCCGTCAAACAAGTATACAAATTTATACAAGTTGTTTTCATATACGTTATACAATTTTGTAATGCTGCCAACGATCGTATTTGGTTTTATTCAATTGTTTTGCAACATTAATATCTTCTTCAACGATTTGGCGGGCATTGCTACATTTCTTCTTTCCCCAAAGTTATGGTTGATTGTTAAAAATGGACACAAAATTAAAAAATGTATTTATTATTTTGATAATGAATTTGTGACAACTGTGAATGATGGACATGACGAAATTATCGACAAGTGTGTTAAAATTTGTCGAAGAAATTCTCTTGTTTTCTTCATTTCGTGCATCATATGTACGTTGGCTTGGTTTATTAAATTGTTTTTTCGTGAAAACATTCCTGAGTTACCAATTGAAGTTTGGAACCCATTTGAAGTAAACGATAGATCAATGTTATATTACGGTCTTTATGTCAACCTAGTGTTAGGTATATTTCATTTATTTGTTTTGCATTTGCTAAAACTAATTTTCAGGAGTTTTTTACCTAGGATTTGTTTGTGCAACAATTGATCCTCTAATTGCTGGTTTAATTCATCATGGTGCGACACAGCTTCGGATTCTAAAGAGAAATTTGCAATACCTTGATGAATATGTGGAAAATAAAATCGTCAAAATGAATTTCAAGTGGACGCCTTATATCAAATCCAGACTTATCTACAATAGAATTAGGGAATGTGTATTGCATTATGATTTAATTTTAAAGTAATACTTTTATATAATATTAATTTTACGTTACCTAACTTTTTACTTTATTTTAGCTACGCTGTGGATTTAGAAAGCTGCTTTTCAGGAGTAATGTTTAGTCAATTCGTGGACAGTATTATTGTAAATGGAGTTTGTTGTCTGCAGATTAGTCAAGTTAGTCAAGTTATATTAATTTGTGGCAACTTGTAGTGTTCATACTTTTTAGGTCAAAACCTATAACGTTGAATTCTATGTAATGCTTAGTAATCTGACTTGTCTGTTGTTTGAAGTATACTTTTACTGTTATTATGGGACGTTGCTTATCGAAGAAGTTTGTTTCGAAATACCATAAAAAATGATGATACACTCATTAAGGCTCTTTTTGTAGCATAATAGTTTGACAAGTGCAATTTACATGAGTAAATGGTACCACTACACTCCACAATCTAAAAAAGCTCTCTTAATTTTAATGGAACGCTGCAAAAGACCTATAAATATCACCGCTGGAAAAGTGCTCGAAGTATCTTTAGAAACATTTGTTTTGGTAAAACATATTTAAAATTAATGTGATGTTAGTAATTTTTAAATTGCAGATATTAAGAAGATCTTATGCATTACTTGCAGTTTTGAAATCTTTATAAAAAAATAATTTTATGTTTCAACTGTTTATAGTAGGTACAGTAAAGTTTCGTAAGTGTTAATAATAATTTATTATACAAGTTTTATAAAACACCATTTTGTCGCACGCTATAAACAAACAAGTGCGACAAAATAACTTATAAAACGAGTGTAATACACACTTTTTTCTATTTTAAAATTTAAATTTAAAAAATGTTCAAAACATAATGCTAGGAAAATTATATTTAGCAAATATAAGGGTTGGTGACGCTGGTAACAAGACAAACAATTGCAATTGCAATTGCAACAAGTTTTGAATTTAAAGTGTCGTGAAGTGCAGTGACATAGCAACTACTCACTGTGAGTCACTGCCAACATTAAAAATTTAAATAAATGTTCCTGAAACGCGTATCGAAAAGAACTCCTTTTCGAAACCCGTTTGAGTGTTATAATGACTGTGATAAAGGTGCAAAATAGAAAAATGTTTTTTTTTTTTGTTCGACACTGTCAGAATTTGAGAATTTTCTCCTGTGTGAACGGATTTTGATAAATGTCACAACTTGTCAAAAAGAAACGTCAAGCTAATTTTAAACATTTTAAGTAATTCTGAGCCTTTAAGTGTTTCGTCGAACAAAAAACGTTGTATTCAACTCGTTCTTGTGTAAATTGAACTTTTTTCTGCACTCGTGAATATATAAAACGCTCGTTTCACTCGCGTTTTAAACTGGCCCACTCATGCAAAAAAAGTCCAATTTACACACGAATTAATTACTTACATAAATAAGTAAATAACTATTTAATGTTCGTTTCCTGAGATAATTAACCGGGAAAGTGGTATTTAACTAAATATATAAACTTTCCCGGTTATATACCTAACTTGACATCTGTCAAAGATAACGTCAAAATTATTCACAAATAATTAATGTTTTTTTAAATTTTTTGTCCAATCGAACATGAAAACTTTATTCAATATTCGTGCGCTGTCACTTTTCAGGTATTCGGCTGACGCCTCGTCTCGTGCTTCAAATTTCGCCCTCATACCTGAATAGTAATGTGACAGCGCTACTCATGTGAAAATAACTATAACGTTATATCATAAAGAAAATTCTTAATAATTGTATGAAATGCAGGGTATTTAAAATGCAACCCACAATACATTTGCAAAGCTAACGTGGATGTTTGTTTTTTGATTCAAAAAAGGTAACACCTAGTTAACTGCGTAGTCACATAAACGTCAACCATGATTAAATGAAATTGTGAGAAAACAATGAGGTTTTTGGTTTTTGTCATATACACTCACCGGCACAAAAACGACTCATTATGATTTCTTTAATAAATGATCTTCAAATTATATTTGTGCTTATTTTTCTTTATTATAGTTAAATTGGGATATTTTTAATCATCGAGAGTGCTATGGTCACCATGGCAACCGAATTATTTTGTTTAAATAAATTATTAGAAAATTTGCGTTACTTTCACGTTGTGTTTTTGTCAGTTGATTTACGTGTTAAAAGATTTAATGTGACAATACGAGATACTAATTCAAAATGCTGTTCAAATTTTGGCAATTTTTCATAACATAAATTTGTTTCTGAAAAATTTCTTTTATTTTTTTTTTCATGAAAATCTAAATCGGATCACATAGTTCGCATCTCAAACTTCCATAATGCTGTTCGCGCCAGAAACTTCTGTATTTGCCCAGCGTAGTCATTTATTCATGAGTCAGGTCTCTATTCGAGGGCCGCGAGTCAAATCTCATTAAGTCAAATTTCCACCAACTTCTGTTATCAAATTCATTTATTTATTTCTATAATTTGTTGGGACCAAACGCCACCACACTCGATTATTTGTTAAATAAAATTTAAGTGAAGTGTGCTCAATCGTTTTAATTCTATTTTTTGGAAAACCTCCGAAGGTACGGCCTCTCGTTAGAACCTAATTAAACAAAATAAAAATAAAACACAACGTAGGATCCATAAATATTTCTTTTCTCATTATTTTTGTTTCGTATTTTTCCGCAAAATTTCATCCGAGGGATTGCGGCAACCAACAATACACCAAATGAGGGAGAAAAAAAAATCATCGAGAAAAAGTCAAGGAAGTCGAAAGGTTACAGTACCGACATTTTTTATCCGATTATTGCACAGTGTGCATTTTAGAGAAATTTTATCGGGTAATTTTTTGTTTTTTCGTTTTGATTGGTCAATATTTGTCACGCAAGTGGTTGCTAGACACATGAAGGAAATAATCTACATAAACGTGCCACGACAGAGGCATTTTTATTACATTTTCCTTAGATCAGGATCATGTCTGTTTTTACATCGTTTGATTACATTTTAATCGTCGTATTGTAACTTTTTCATAAATGTTAATTGTGACAAATAAAAAACTGGAAGCAAATCCATCATGGAGTCATAATTTCATTTTAAAACAATACGATATTTAAAATTGCTGCGTTAACTTTGGAAATCAGGAAATCTTCGGTGATACTCTCTAGACGCCCGAAGACCGTTACCATCACAATATCCATACATATAAACAATATCTGTTTGTTCACCCACACTAAACTCATTCATTTTGACAAATATCAACTAGCTACAATTGTTTCACAAATTATGTTGTTTGGCTACTAGATTTTAAAGTTGTACTTTAATAATGATTTCAATAAAATTTAAATCTTATGTACCTAGTTCTGTAAATAAACAAAATAGAACCTATATTCATACAAAAAAAAACTTAAAATAACGTCCCGAATACGATGTCAAAGTTTTTTTACATCTATTATAAATCATCCTGGACAATGTATACTGCGCCAAAAAAAATTTCGCAACACATCGAATTTCGTTTTTGTTTCAATTATTTCTGCTATTAGAAGTAATATAAAAATACGTTTTTCGGCCTCCGTCTAGAAACACTGATGTTTCATTCGTCTAAATCGTCTGGAAATTAGCATTTCCCTGCCTAGGCAAGAAAATCGAAACAGGAATTTTTAATGAAAGATTTTAGGTTGGCAGTATAAAATGTCAATGTCATGTGGAATTTTTGTACAATTTTTTAAGTGTAAAATATTGATGTCGGGCAAATTTGTATCCTTTATCGCAAGCAATACATTGTGTATAGCAGTAGAGGCCGAGGACGGTTTTGAATATTTGAGGAATTGATTGACTTTGGTCGTGACTTGGATCCTTTATGTTGCCAATGAAAGAAAAATAAATTCCCCATTTGGTAATTTTTTAACAAGAATTTTTATATTTTGCGTATTTTGTGTATTACACGCGTAGAAAATGTTTTGCAAGTGCTTGCACTAGTGCCCGCCTCGGTTGGCGCCTCTGCTCCACAAACCGTGCTTGCACTTGCAAAATAGCATTTTCTAGTCTTGTGTACAAATAACTAAAGTGTTTGCGATAATTTTTTGGCGCACTATTGTATTTTTATGCAAAACATGATAAATAAAACTTGATATAAAGGTACTATTTATTGATTTAAATAAAAATTATTGTTGAACATCATATTAAGTAGGTATGTTTTTCACTATAAAAGTTGTTGAAATATTAAGAATTGGTTAATAATAACAATTTTAGATATCGATTTTATAGCTTTTATATCTTTAAAGAATGACGAGAGAATTTTTTTTAACATTTTTTCCATGCTCAGAGGTGTCCCTGAATAGTGCACAATGGCGTGGCTTCGCCATTTTTGAAGCACCCCGTATAGTATACAGGGTGATTTTGAAAGTTGTGCAGATATTTTAATCACGAGCTACTGGCTTCATGTAAAAGTCGGAAAAAAAAATTAAAAAAATTCTCGAAAAAATTCTATGTCAAAAAATAATATGAGATTTATTTTTTGAGCTACAATTTTTTTTAATTGCTTTTAGTTTTCTACGTTGTCATACAACCCCGTAGGTAAAATTTTGGCTCATTTTAAAAATACACCCTTGTATATCATGTTTTATAAAATGTACGCCAATGCGCGAAGTAACCCATAGGAAATATGCTTTAAAACAAGGAAACCGCATAAAATATAATATACAGGGTGTATTTTTTAAATGTGCCGAAATTTTACCTACGAGGTTGTTTGACAACGTAGAAGACTAAAAGCAATTTAAAAAAATTGTAGCTCAAAAAATAAACGTCATTTTATTTTTTGACATTGAATTTTTTAAACATTTTTTTCGAGTTCTATATGTAGCCAGTAGCTCATGGTTAAAATATCTGCACAACTTTCAAAATCACCCTGTATAAATACTCAATTAAAATTAATAATTGGACCTACAAGATCATTATAAATTATTTACAATACAAAATTGTGTCGTTACAAGTTACACTGTTCACGGAAAAAGCATACAAATCTTGAGTGAGATTTTTTGCGATTTTTTGGTTGTGTAAATTTACTAGATGTTTGTTTCCATGTTTACCCATATTAAGTTATAAGAATTTACAAACGAATTTTGATTATACCAGACTTAAAAGAACCAACAATAAACCTTGAAAATAAAGAATAATACCTATAATGTTGATGACAGTAACATTAGAGGGGGCATTAAATACACTTTTGCTGATTGAAATCGAATTATTTCAATTACCTACCACTGACAATGACAGTGATATTAGATAATGGTAAATCTGATTTACACAATCAATAAGTGTATGCTTTTTCAGTGAACAGAAGTGTACAACAACTGTTCATAGTAAGCATATAATACATGTAGTACGGTGCGATCAATTAAAAAATAAATCGAGTCGGCTTGTTACCTATGACAACCCATGATAAATGATTTTTTTTTTAAATGATCGCTCGGTATAATAATATACATACCGGGTGTAGAATTAGTTTACGAGACATAGGATTTTACATGTAAAAATAAAGAGTTTCAATTATTGGCTCCCCTAACAATTTTATGGCAAAATAGTTAAAATGAAAGTTAGCGAGAATTAATTACTGTCTAATTTCAATCTTAGTTTTATTCTAACATCTTGTGGTACTGAAAGAAAGGCAAGAAAAGAGTTAACACAAAAATACTAAAAAGTACTACTAGGCATGAAATTTTATTTCTTCCTTCTTTAAGAAACTTCCAAGCAACATTTGTTTCAGGTTTCCCAGACCGGCCAATTTCAGCCGTAGAAACAATTCGAAGAATTGGAGAGAAGTTTGAACATTTAATGGAAGATACCTTATTCGTCCTGTAGTCCTGTACGAGTTCATTTGAAGGATCAAAAGATCAAAAGATAATTAAATAATAGTGAAACCACCCGACAAATAATTTTAGAAGTTAAATTTCATTGCTAGTACTGCTTTTTAGTATTTTTGTATTAACTCCTTTCTTGCTTTTCTTTCAGTACCACAAGATGTTAGAAAAAAACAAAGAGTGGAATTAGACAGTACTTTTAATTATCTCTAACTTTTATTTAAACAATTTTGCCATAAAATTATTAGGGGAGCCAATAATTGGATTTCCTTATTTTTACATGTAAAATCCTATGTCTCGTAAACCAATTATACACCCGGTATAATATATAATATATAATACATGTAGTATATTAAAACACAAGTTTCATAAGACCAGTCTTGAAGCACGAGTTCAAGTCTATTTGAAATCCGAGCTCGAAGATAGAGAATTTTAAGACATCTAAGGTTGTTATAATTCATAACATCCGTGGTTTATTCAATAGTTTACCGGTTTCAGAATAAACCAAAGAGAATTTAAAACAATTAAATCCAAAAACTCGTTTTAAAATAGATTGAGTTGATCGCGTTTGCATGATATGTTCAGGTGTCATAGTTACATTTGGTTGTTTATACAAACAGACATTTCGCAAAATGAGTTTGAATGATAGTGTTTTACCGGAAAACGTCTTAAATGAAGAAAAACAAGCTTTAAATAGCTTAATACCGGAAAAATCGAAAGGCAGGAGGTACTTATCTGAAATCATAGAGACATTCAAACAATGGCAGGATCTAAATAAGGTTACAACTGTAAATGAAAGTGTTGTTGGCGTATTTTCATGAACTGGTAAGTCCTCATAGTGTAGTTTCGTAGCGTATTTATCTATTTGTTTATACAGTCGAAGAAGCCCCTCATCATCATTATGGACGTACCACTCGATGCTACGAAGTGCAGTTCATTTTTACAATGCATGGCATGTCATCAAAATTTCATGTATTCGGATTAATTGTTAAATTTTGTATAATTTATCGACAATATTTTATGTGCTTAAGTTAATGTTTAGAATTTATATTTTTTATATCGTCAACATTTTTATGAACTTGAGTTAATGCGTGGGATTTTATTTTAACCCCGACGAAGTCAAGAGCATGCAGCTGGGGTGATTAATTATCGAGCCCCAGCTGGGTCGTTAATGTCATAATTATCACACTTTTGCATTTAAAACTGTTTAGTTTTAGTTTTTGGATTCATTCTGTAACACACCGCCGAATAATAAAGAGCTGATTTTGATGTTTAACGTTTTCTTTCGTTTAAAATATAATTAATTCCCTATAGGCATAGCTCCGTCTATTTAAGTAATTATTATTGTTTTTAGTTCCGTCTGTTTGAATTATTAATGAATAAAGTTAGATATTGTCCTTCATTTGCTGATTGTTATTGACATGTCACTATGGCAATAGTACCCTACAGCATAATTGTACTAGTACAGTTATGACTCACCTACCATCCAACATTTGTTAATGTAAACCAAGGCTTACCATACTGAAACCGGTAAATATTTTAAACTGACCCTAATGAATCGCCCATACCCAAATGATGATAAAATATCTCCTGAAATTAGTGTATTAATCCTACTTTGACGAACCGAGAGAAAAATTGTCGTCAAGGCCGCTTTGCGGCCAAGACAAGACAATCTCCAGATCGTCAAAGGATTTCGTAGCCAAGGTGTACACAACATTTTGTGTGCAACCCGAAAATTTGTAATTATGAAATGAACAAGTAAAGTTTCCTTCACTGTCAATAAAAATAAAGTCGGCCTACATGTCGCCATGTCGCTATGGAAACGACATAAATAAAACAATTCATTTTGAGAAAAATTGGAAAAATGTCACAAAAAAAGTTTTTGTTCCGTCTACTTCCCCGGAGTTAATAGTTATTTGGATCACAAGTCCAGAAAATGATATTTTGCGAGTGTGAGTGATATTGCGTAGCCGAGGCGGTTTAGCCGAGGCGAAGCAACACGAGCACTCGCAAAACATTTTCTGGACGTGTAATCCACAAAATTTTTCATGCCGACAAATTTAAATCATTTTTAAAAAATAAAAAATTTGTTTCACAAGCGGAATCGACCCGCGACCCTCGCGTCCCTGAGCCTAAACACAGTCTGTTGGCTATATTCAATGCTGCCTGGCCACGGTCACTTTTGTAAGTACTAGGCCGGGAATTTTACGTTCCCGGCGGATTTTGAATCATGCAAAACCGTCGATAACGGCCGGCGGCATGAAATAAATATTTCAGATTGTGCAGTGTCCAATTGAATACCAGAAAAGTCCAAACGGCAGTACGATAAGTGTTAGAATGACTTTAAAGAACGGTGTAATAAAAATAATGTGAAAACGGTGTTGGAGAATGTTGTTTTGGCTTATTTAATGGAAAAATCAAAAACTGTGAAAAGTTCAACTTTATGGAGCACATATTCAATGTTGAAGCTCACGCTGAACATACGGGATGGCATTGGTGTTACGAAGTTTCTGAAATTGGTACCTTTTTTGAAAAAAAGTCATTTGGTTATCGGGCGAAAAAGTCTAAGGTATTGACCTGAGACCAGATCAATTTCCTGTATAATCTGCCCTTTCTTAGGTCATTTTAATCATGGGAATATCAGGAGCCATGCGAAGAGACGAACTAACCAAAATGTCTATTGATGACATCAAGGATGAACATTCTGTATTAATAGTGGCCATTCCTGACACAAAAACTGGCATAAAACGAACTTTTACTGTCACCAATCCAGAATTTGTAAGATTATGCCGCAAATATGCAGCTCTTGTTCCGTGCACTCATCCAGAGTTAAAAAAAATATTATAAATTGTGCAGTGTCGCATTTGAAACCTGAAAAATCGAAACAGCAATATAAAAAATGTTACAGTGACTTTGAGACTGATGTAACAAGAAGAATGTGAAAACCGTGTCGGATAATGTTGCATTGCTTACCTATTTACTGGAATTTATTTATTGTGGCAGGTAAATGTTAAGTTCCCTTTTAGGTTATTTTAATCGTGGAAATATCAGATGCCGTGCGAAGAGACAAATTAACCAAAATGTCTGTTGATGCCATTCAGGATTCAGGATATGTTACTAGTTAGTTACTAGATATTTCCCTTTTTGACCGGTGAAAAATTAACCTAATTCATACGTGTCTGTTCTAGATCGATAATGGGGATCTTTTTTACCGACTCGTCATTCATGCGGCAACCACTCCATTTGAAACTGGCGGGAACTTCAAACCGGATGAAAATTCTGTACTAATAGCGGCCGTTCCTGACACAAAAACTGGCAAAAATCAAACTTTAACTGTACTCAATCCAGATTTTGTAAAATCACACCGCAAATATAGAGATAGATATGTTGTAATTGTGATAATAAATAAATATTGAAATTACTTTTACTTTTACGGCCGTCGTCAAGGCAACGGCTGCGAAATCCAATTTTGCGTTGTGCTCTAGGCACGCGAAGTGCTCATTTCGCGTACGGTTACACACAAATTACTTTTATTTTTTTTTTCATTAAAATTTTATTTGCTGTGTTTAATGTTTTGTTTGTCGGATATTCTTTGGCAAAGAATAACTTAAATAACACTTATCATGATATAAAAAAAATTTCTATGACAATGAATTACTTAATTATATTAATAAAATTCAAAGTATGAAAAAGAATACAGAAACTTTATGGACTGGCCTCAAACTAAGAAAATCACAGGCAAGTGTTCCGAAGATGTTCTCCTTGCCTATTTTTTTTTTAAAATCAGAAAAATATTCAGCAGCTTCTCAGTGGACAGCTTCTAGCGGGCGGTAAAAACTTTTTTTCCCTACCGGTTAGAAATGTAGGCTGTGGATACCTCATTTGAGGTGAGAAAATTCAACTTTCTCGCTAAGGTAAGAAAGTTAATCATGAAATGTTTATGGTAAAACTGTACCAAAATACAAATGTCAAAAGTGTCAAAAGTGAAATAAGTTATTGATAAATGAAAGCCAATTCAATAAAGCAAGTTGGTAGATCAATCATATAATCTGGAAAATGAACAGATAAGCTAGGTTGGTAGATTACTTTACCCTGTTTATTTCAAATTTTCGAACAAACGTCAAATCTTCAAATGCGATGACAAGTTAATTAAATAAATAACCCAGCCTACAATTCAATTCTCAAAATTTTCGTTTTAACCAGGAATATAACCATCTTTTTTTGGCTTTTTTCAACGAAGTTGTGCCGGTACGGAACAAAATAGTATTCAAACCTTGTTAAGAAAGCGCCCTTGCAGACCTTAGGCACCTACAAACCTCGCCTACGGCTCGGTTTATAATCTTTGCTGCGGTCTGCAAGAAAGCACTTTCTTACCTTGGTTTGAAATATACTATTATTCACAATCGGTTAGTAACGTACCTACAGCTTTTCTAACCCCTTAAAGGTTAGAAAGTGAGCGATTACTCGTGTACACATCAACCGGTGAGTAATGGTGACAAAGGAGTCAGTAATGAGTCGTAAGCGGTTAGTAATGAAACCCATAACTGACCTGTGGTGGCGCTACTGTCGCACCAATCGCGAAAATCTCTGTACGTTGTAACCTACCTGAGGGGATGGTCCACTGCGCCGGCATCAGTTGGAGAGCAATTTGTGCATTGGGGGTTTCCTTCTCGGAAAAAATAGGGCGCCACGGATTTGGTTGCAAGAAAACTTAAAAAATTTAACTCTGGGTCCAAATTCCTAAACCTCAGAAGAAAAATTCCGGCAATTCAATGATACAAAAAGGTTGAAATGAACGTGTATTGACGTAAAATTGTAAAAAATGAACATAAAAAGGGTATTTGATATAATAAATGAAATTGTGAAAATTAAATGTGAATATTTCTAGAAAGCCGCTACCATTTAAAAATTAAAATAAATTGCGATTCGGTTTTTGACCCGGAAATTAGTCCTATATTCTAAGAGCGCGTGGCCACGTGTCGTACAGGGCGAAAAATTTGTTCAAAATATTTGACTGATTCGAGCGAACAATCACGCGTCAAGTAGCTAGCCCTTCACAAGGTTAATTACAAGCTTATTTACTAAAAATTCAGCGAACTTGCGCATCAACTCGGTAGATTTGTTTTGCGCAGAGTAACGGAACAAATAGTCCGTTCCTGGTGACAAATTACTGCAAAGAATCAAACAGCTCTGACCGTAGTTGCTGCGGTGCTGGTCGCTGCCGGAAGCTGGACTCCGGGACTCCGGTGAGGGTGAGCTTTGGTGGTGAGGACTGCGCCTGTGCGGAGCGTTGTAGGTTGCTCGCCTCAAGGATCCGGCGGTAACTCCTGTAGAATCAGGGACTTGCCTATTGGGAGTACGGGGTACGAAGACGGTATTTGACGGTAGAACGAAGATAAAGAGCGAGAGTGACGAGATAAAAAAAAAGGCCTGGGGAAGACAGTAGAAAATTACCTGAAGAAAAAAAGGAGGAAGGTCGAAGATAAGAAGGTTGGAAGTCTCACCTGAGTTTTTACTCTGGCCTTTCTCGAGAAATCTGTGCAGCGAGGTTCTCCACTTGCAGCTTCGGGATTTTTCTCGTGACGGTAGCTGCTTTTCCCTTTTGCGGCACTCAAAGGTAACTGACGGGAACGTTCACCATGTAAACAAACTTGGTGCACACGCAAAACGGGAAGAGAGCTAAAATCTCGTATCTCTCCCTTTTATAAACTCAGTGTTTTTATTAACTCCACGTAAGCGGTTAGTAATGAAACCTATAACTGACCTGTGGTGGCGCTACTATCGCACCAATCGCGAACATTTCTGTACGTTTTTTTGATATCGTAATTTGCTTTTCTCAGGTAAGAGATTGAGTGTTAATTTCTGTGCGGATTCCCGCAGTTCTGGGGAAGGTACACTCTATTTCAATATCGCACATTTTGTTTGTTAAAAAATGTGAGCAAATGTCAATTTGGTTTGACTTTTGTGAACTAAAATTTAATACAATCTCAATCATGCGTGCCTACTAAGTTTTAATATTTTGCCGAAATAAACGATAATATTACGAAGGTTGGTTTTTATTTATTTTTTATTATTATAATGTTGCTTGTTTTACTAAATGATTGATTGTGAATAAAATAGTATACAAACCTCGGCGAAAGTCAATTCCTGTGTCTCGAGAACTAGTTCACCTCGAGGGCAAGCCTCTCGGTAAACTACTGTTCTCTCGACAGGAATGGAACACTTTCCTCCTCGGTATGTAATATACTATTACAGCCCTAGAGCTATAACATACTGAATTACGCCCTAAATCTAGTCCATAAGTAGCCAAAAATCGCCCGATCGGACATAAAATAAATTTTTAAACTGTCAGGTATAGTGTCAAAAAAAATGACAATAAAGCTTGAACTACATCGAATTTTTCAAGACTGACAGAAATTTAATGTTCCACTTTTTATGCTCCTAATAGTACGTTGACTTGATAATTTTCACAATTGCGCGACTATGAACTGTCAAAGAAATGTCAACTCCATCCCACCCACACAGTTGCCACATAAATTTTTGTACAGAGTTGCCATACTTATCCACAATTATTTTCTATCACCGCGTAATTATGTATATTTTGATAGGTTCGGATGTCAGGCACTTTAGGTGACAGAAATCAAACAGTGTGTCCAACGTTAAAAAATGTAATCATAGTCTCCCCTTATGCCAAAATGACGTATACAAACAACAATTTTTTCGCGATGTTGTACTTTTATAGGAGCAATATCAGTGCAAAATCGAATCACTTTTGTAATTTTAAGTTCAAAATAATTATGTACTATGGCGGACAATAAATTTAGGCCGGCCTGTCATTGGCTTGACATCAAAATGTGAAGCTGACATTATGTTCAGCTAACCCCATTTTCGATTTTTGTCATTCTTGTCATCGTGACAGCGATAATCAAAATTAAAATTGGGAAAAGAAGCGTGCATCAGAGAGAAGTGCTACTACAAATCAGTTATGCTAGTGCGTCATGATCTGTAAGTTACGAAAAGGGCGAAGGAAAAGCCAAACAGCTTTAAAACCTTCAGTTTGACAAACTGACACATCAGTCATAATGCCAATAAATGGTCGCTTGCATTGACTTTTTTGAAATGTCAGAAATTTGCCGGCCTAAATTTATTGTCCGCCATAGTACCTGTTGAGACATTAATACATAAAGTTTATACCAAATTATTGAAACTTTTCTACTTCCTATTGATAATTTTTATAAACTGATGCGTTGTTGCAAACCACTCACTTTCGGTCCAGTAACGCTGTTCCAGACTACCTAACGTTAATTACTTGATCATAACTTTTTCTAACACTAATATGTGTTTTTATAGTGCATTTGAGCTCTCACTTTATGTTTCCTATAAAATACGCTTTTCTTTATAAAACACGTCGTCAGTAGTAACGTTTTTTATGAAATTATAAAACACGCCGTCAATAGCAACTTATTTTATAATTATAAGATTGTAAAATAGGCAGATGCACATTATTCAAGTAACATTTTATTCATCATTTTTACAGTAATTATTTCAAAATGAAAAGCACAATTATTGGATTGAAAACTCAGGCCTGTACTTGAGCTAGAACTGCCACATTCCTCCCTATTGCTTAGCTTGGTACTCTTGTTTATAACATCTACTCCTTTAACTTCTGCTGTTTCATCCAATGCAAGCTACCACCGAAGACTTTTCTGGCAATCTTTACTTTCTCTTCAAAGGATTCTTGTCGTAATGTGAATTAACTTTTCAATAAAGTTCTGCACACTTACCTTCATATCAAGAAAAACCAAAATGACATCTTCGGTTACCTCCTTGATGTCTTTTTTATTCTTCCAGCCTTTCGTACGAAATTCTTTTCCCTTATTCTTATTTCTTCTGGAACGTTTTGGCACATTTCAATGATGAAAATTTTTTTTTTTCAAAATTTGTTGATATTATTACCATAGTGCTCACGGCAATCTTCGCATTTTGTGTATTGTGACGCGCCTCGAATGATTTATGACATTTTAGAATAATTTCTGAATTTATTAAAATTTGTGATTATAATGTTAGTGTTAGAAAAAATGTTGAAGACAACACGTGTTTTATAGTTTAAAAATCTCAGTCTATTAAATCCTCGCTCCCTGCGGTCGCTCTGATTTAAACTAGGACCTCGATTTTTAAATCGTCTATAAAACACTTGTTATCTTAATAACTATTTAAATTTTAGTTGTTCTTAAGTCAGCAATATTCGTTTCGTTCATGACTTTTTTAAGGTATAGTTCATGCTTGCAAATCACAACTTCCGCTTTTCAGAGGCATTCTTGGTCCCCGTTAATTTACCCAAATTTAATAGTTATATCCTCCTCACTCCATTTAGCTATCCTAGAAAAACACGATTTAACAATAAATAATTACAGTGCAACAGATATACCGACGCTACAATAGAACCGTCACGAAAATTACTGGTATTGTGTAAATAAGCCGTAAAGACCCAAAGGACGTTTCTCATATAAAGTTAATAATTTACGTCAGTTGTTTTTTTTTTCCCAATAAAATGAAGTATCTAAGTACAGTAAATGTAGAACATTCACTTAAGTCGATAAACAATTTGATTACTGCCTCATAAAGTTGTGTAGTTTGTGAGGGCGTAACTTAAATAAAATTTTCATTACCTAATAATTGCCATTAAAACTGCTCGACGACGTTATCTAATTAAAGTTGTTTCGTGTTCAATAAAACCTTTGATGTAAAATTAATGTGATTAAAGAGAGCGTTTGCTTCTGATGTCCAAAAAGTAAAAGGAAATATAAAATGCGAGTAAATGTTGCCTAGCCCAGTATTGTGCCTTCGCTAGACATGGAAAACAATATTAAAAAAAGTTTTTCCTTGAATATAACAGTCTTGAAAATTCTTGGTGTATATCCGTCAAACAAGTATACACATTTGTTCAAGTTATTTTCGTATATGTTATACACTATTGCAATGCTGCCAACAATCGTATTTGGTTTTATTCAGTTCTTTTGCAACATTAATTTCCTCAACAACGATGTGGCAGGCGTTTCAATGTTTTTTCTTTCCCCAAAGACATGGTTTATTGTTAAAAATGGACATAAAATTAAAAGATGTATTCATTACTTTGATAATGAATTTGTGACAACTGTGAATGATGGACATGACGAAATTATCGACAAATGTGTTAAAATTTGTCAAAGAAATTCTCTTGTTTTCTTCATTTCGTGCATTATATGTACGCTAGCTTGGTTTATTAAATTATTTTTTCGTGAAAACATTTCAGAGTTACCACTTGACGTGTGGAATCCATTTAAGGAAAACCATAGATCAATATTTTACTACTGTCTTTATGTCAGCTTAGCGTTAGGTATGTTTCATTTATTTTTTATGTATTTGCTACTCGTAAAACAAATTTTCAGGAGTTTTTTACCTAGCATTCATTTGTGCAACAATTGATCCTCTAATTGCTGGTTTAATTCATCATGGTGCAACTCAACTGCGGGTTCTTAAGAGAAATTTGCACTACCTTGATGAATACGTGGAAAATAAAATCGTCAAAATCAGTTACAAGTCCACGCCTTATATCAAATCAAGGCTTATCTACGATAGAATTACGGAATGTGTATTGCATTATGATTTAATTTTAAAGTAATTCTTTTATGTATACATTATATTAAGTTTACATTACTTAACGTTTTACTTTATTTTTAGCTATGCAGTGAATTTAGAAAGCTGTTTTTCAGGAGCAATGTTTAGTCAATTCGTGGAAAGTATTACTGTAATTGGAGTTTGTTGTCTACAGATTAGTCAAGTTAGTAATTAGTCAAGTTATATTAATTTGTGGCAATTTGGAGTGTTCATACTTTTTAGGTCAAAACCTATAACGTTGACTTCTATGTAATGATTAGTAATCTTGGTGTCCTACTGTTTCAAGTGTACTTCTACTGTTACTATGGAACACTGCTTATCGAAGAAGTTCGTTTTGAACTATAATAAAGACGATGATGCACTCATTAAGGCCCTTTTTGTAGCATAATAGTTTGACAAGTGCAATTTACATGAGCAAGTGGTACGACTACACCCCACAATCTAAAAAAGCTCTCTTGATTTTAATGGAACGCTGCAAAAAACCTATAAATATCACTGCTGGAAAAGTGCTCGAATTATCTTTAGAAACATTTCTTTTGGTAAAACATTTTTAAAATTAATGTACCATTAGTAATTTTTAAATTGCAGATTTTAAAAAGATCGTACTCATTACTTGCAGTTTTAAAATCTTAATAACAATGAAAATAGTGTAAAATTTCTTATGTCTTAAATGTGTTAACGTTATATTATAAAGTTCAATAATTGTATGAAATATAGAGTATTTCACGAGTGATAATGAGCCCCACGGAATTTGCAAATATAGGGTAGATATTTGTTTTTTGAATTAAAAAAAGGTAGAACATAGTTTGCGTTTCTTAAAATGTCAGTTGTAACCATTAAAATTATTGGAAGCAAACCACCATGGGATTCATAATTTATCTTAAAACAATACGATATTTAAAATAGCCACGTTAACTTTGGAAATGTGTTGTGGGTAGCATTTTCAATTCCGCCGGGCTCATTATCACTCGTGAAATACTCTGTACCTATAACTATGCAGCTTATTGCAGTTTGATTTGTCTAGTTATGTAGGAATAGGTAATATAAAAATAATGTCAAATGGATGAAATATACACACATACAGTTTCGCACATTTATTCTCTTTATAATAGGTATAAGGTCTTTTGGTACTCGCGCTCCGGAGAAAATGAGGAAACATGAGATCGCATTCGGATGTGTAATTTTGAAGGAAAAAAATCTAGCTTAAAAGATATTCGAGAAAATACAACTCAAAGTTGACCAATCAGAAATCTACTCTTTTAAAAGGTATGTTTGCCGCACGACCTGCTGTATCGGGCCTTCAAATAAATATATATTTAGAGTAGGCGTATGCGACATTCTAATTCTGTTAACAGTGTAAAGTAATTTTTGTAGGTAACCATTTATTCTCCGGAGTTACACAGGTTATACAGGGTGTCCCAGAACTGGCTCCCCAGAGACAACAGGCATGTGCCGACAACAAAAGAGACTCCAAATTGACTAAAATAAATTTTCTGCTAGCTCAAATTACCGAGTTATAAAGTTTTTAATTTCACCAATCCCGGAAGCTCGTCCTCAGGTGTTACTAAAAAATCCGATCGGTTGCTGAACAACAACAAAAAATCTCTGATATCGGACAAATCAATAAAATGTTTGGGCAACTGGAATTTTGACGTTTTCCGATATAAAAATTCGTTGACGTTTATCTGTCATCAACATCAAGACTTGACAATTGCAAAATTCGAAATAAAACAATAAAAATGGCGATTCTAAAAAGAACCATTTATTTAAATAGGTAACAATGCTGAAGCAGATGTTCGAAATGACCACCATTCATTTGTATGCACAATTGTGCTCTACGTAACAAACTTCTTGTAGTAGCGTTAGTTATCATTTCTTCAGTAACTGAAACAAAGCCTCCTGAATTCGAACTCTCAGATCAGCCTCTGAATTTATGGGCCGCCGAAAAATGATTCAGATCTGGAGACCTGGCAGGCCAATGATGCGGTCCTCCTCGACCGATCCAGCGCTGTGGATATTGGTTATCCAAAATTTCCCGAACGTTTCTGCTAAAATGTTGGAACCAGTCATTTATGCGATAAGCAAGAGGTACAATTTCAAGTAAATCAGGTCCGTGCCAATGAACTGAGCATATCTTGCGGGGAATTCAAACGGTCCAATCTAGAGCCGGGGATTCGGAATTTTAACAAATGGAAGGATCCACCACGCTTATACTTGCCAAACGATCGCCCAATAGCCCAGTCCACAAATTAACAGAAAACCTATGTTGAAAACCTCTGGGAAATAATTCTCTTGGATTTTCCTCTACCCAGATATGAAGCTTGTGATAATTGGAACAACCTTACCGGCAAAATAGCGACTCATCAGAAAACAGTATCCGTGACAAGAAGTGTGGAGCATCGTTTTGGTTTATTAATCATAGATAAAACTCTCGCCTAATTGGATAATCCTTTGGCAGATGTTGTACTCCTGTATAGTGGTACGGATGCCTCCTATTATCAGCTGGAACTCTCTGCACCGAACTCTTGGATAAACCCATTTCACGAGAAACTGTTCGAATACTCCGGTTGCCGTCTTCCTCAAAGACATTCAATACGGCTTCCTCGTGTTTGACAGTCCTTCTTCTTCGAACTGGCTGCATCTGACCCGTTTCTCGACCCCGAGCGATTAATTTCAGGATTGTTTTATGATCCGGATGACTTTGTCTTTGTGGAAATTGTTCACGATACAACCTTACTGCTGCACGTGCATTGTTCCCACAACGCGCAAAAGTAAGAATCATATCTACGTACTCAGAGGAAGAATACATGTTAAATGATACACTTGAATTAAATATCGCAACGAAATTGTATAACAAATATCAAACTGACGTAAACAATCATTCTAATAAATGTAGTGGACCAAATCTAATGGACAGAATTATAGAGGTTTACGGATAAAAAGGAAACCTAGGCAACGCAAAATTGCGATTATTCCACCTTAATGATGCTCAACTCTAATTGGTCAACTTCAGAATGTCTTTTCTCGGTTATCATTTGAGATAGGACTTTTTTTCTTCAAAATACACGTTAATATATTCGCCCTAATGCTCCCTTTTTTCTCTGGGGAGCCAGTTCTGGGACAGCCTGTATAGTAAGCTTTTTCCCAATTTCATATTGTCATATTCTGTGGAGGGGGAATAGGGAGAATGCACTACAAAAATTTAAAATATTTTCTAACCTAATTTTATTTCGTTAAAATGTCAGACGTTTCTTGTGTCATTTTCTACGCCGGAAAAATGTTGCAAACAATTGAATTTCCATAGGTTGCTCTAAATATAAATTTATTTGAAGGCCGGTTATTATAACCGGCCTGTTCAAAAGTGTAATTTGAGTGAACCCCGCAGAGCGCTAGTGTACGGCCGCTTTTTGGGGATATTAGTTAGTCATCATAAGTTTTTGTCACCGAGAGTTTTTCTCGTTCAAATGACATTCGAAATTAAAATCAAAAACACAAAAATACAATTGTGTTCAGTATTGTTTTAGAAAGAAAATATGAACTTACTGTACTCAATCTTAACTCTAAAATCGTGTCTAAACATATTTTTCCCATTTTTTTATTCTTTAGAAGCGCCCGTACTGTGGCGCCCTCATCGGCGAAAATTGGCTCTTTCTCGGAAATATTTTCGCAATGCTTTTTTAATGATATGAACAGGCCGGTTATTATACAACAGGTCGTGGTTTGCCGTAATTTTACGTTACTAAGATTTCGTTAAAAAAAATATCTTCAAATACCTTGAAATCATTTAAATTTAGATATAATTAAAGTAGACTATGACTTTTAAAATAGATTGGCAACACTATTGACATTTAGGGTTCTCATATTCAATCGTTTTAATTTAAAAGAAATGAAGCACTAGAAAAGAATACAGTCTTATTGACAATCATAGAAAATGTTCAAAGTGTTCTCTTCCGAATTGGATACAACTGTTAACTCGCCATTTCATATTTTTTGTCTTGAATTGTGAAGTGTCACTTTGACAATTCAAATCAAGTTGTCAACAGTGTTGCCAATCTAATTTAAAAGTCATAGCTTAGGTACTATTCCGGACACGGAATCTTGGCCATAACTGACATTTAACTGACAGATATGTGTAAACTGGCCTCTACTGAATATAACCCAACTTTTGACTCGATAATGCTATTTCCTTGCTTTTTTGATGTTAGAATAAAAACTTCAAAGTGATTTTTAATAATTGTCATTTATTAATGACGCTAATGATTGGTTTACATCATTTTTTTAGAAATGTCAAAAAAATGTTGGCCAAGATTCCGTGTCCGGAATAGTACTTTCATTATAAATTTAGATGATCTCACGGTATTACCATATACGACACTGGTGAGTAATGGTCCAGCTCAAGTTCGTGGAGTTGCTACGCTCCAAGGGTCTCCTAGAATCGCCCGTAGGCTTTGCTTAACCAGAAGCTGTAACATTTCAGCTTACAATGAAATGTCAACTCATCAGAATTACTTAGTGACTGGCTTCTTTGGTAGAAATCACATCACACATCGAGATCCCCTTCTAGGTTTGATAGAATTAAAAGTCTTGTAACTCAGTAAATTGGAGTAAATTATTTTTTCTATTTTTTGACAACTTATTGTCGTCGGCAGGTGCCATTTTTCTCTGGAGCGCGAGTTTTGAAGGATTCAGTATGTACAGTCGTTGACCAAAATAAAATAGGACAAAGTATTACCTTAGACAGTTTTACAATTCAAAGATTTGTGTAGTGTAACTGAGGCGTATGTGTCAGATTACAACTTGATTTGACTTGACGATTGATTTACAAAAAGTTAGGTTGTGTTTTTTCACTTGTCATCTCGTCACTGTCACTATGTTCAATTGAATGATTGTGAGTTTTTGAAATATTGTCGAATGATGACACTCACGACTGTACTTCTCATTCCACCGTAACGTTGCACAGTTGGCTGAAGAAAGCAACAAAGAGCGGTGAAGTCGAGTATCAGTGTCGGGTGATCCCATATTGAGTTACCCGGCTGGATTAATGGTTCCGTAGAAAAATTATGCTGGCACCTTGTTTTCAATTTTAAAAATCATTATGTCAGAAATGGTCATACATGGTACAGGGATATAAAGCAGAATTGAATAATCTATTCAAATTTATCAAAGACATGACCTGTTGGTTGTGCGAAGACGAAAACGAGCAATACATATTTCAAACTTTTAGCACTCATTCTATGACTCATAAGAATTGTGCTGCTCTATAATTTTATTGTGTCGAACTATGTCGAGCCGTTGAAGCCGCCAAACCAGATGTCAACAGTCAAATTTAAACTTATTAAACCTTAGTGTTCTAATGATCTAAGACATTACTTCTTTCCACCAAATACAGGGTGTTAGTAAATGGTTGGGAATAAATTTCAGGACGAATTTCTTACGAAAAATGTGGCTTAAAACCTAAATAAAAATGTTCATTAAAATGAGCAGTTTTCTCAAAAAAAAAGTTCACTGTTGGAGAATTTCTCTAATTATATAGTTCATTTGTTTGACTAAAATCGCATTTATTTTGAATTTTGACATACTATCGAATTCATGAAAAACTAGTACAGCAAAACGTCATAGTTTTGTCAACTTTTCAAAAATGTTGTAGTGTAACGTTGCTACGTGCTTTATGTTAAACAGTTACTATACTATTTAATTTTCAATATGTCAAGTAGATAACCTAAATAGTTTAACTTTGGATTGAGCATTGCTAAATTCGAACTGTCATAATGACAGACGTTTATATTTGACATTTTCATGTAGCCTAATTTACTCCAACAAAATTTTGCTGTACTAGTTTTTGAAAATCTTTATTTAAGTTTTAAGTCACATTTTTCATAAGGAATTTACCCTGAAATTTATTCCCAACCATTTACTAAAACTCTGTATATTCAAACCTGCGCAAAACTGATACATGTGTGCCAAATGGGTGGTGGTCGTCATCGAACGTTGTGTTTTTCTTTTGGTGGAAAAGTTCGGAATGCAAACGAAGAGGGTTCCAGTTGGAAGAGTACCGCAAAATAAAAAACATGTGAGGGATGCAAAATACCTTTTATTGAAAAATACCTGAAATAACTTTGATATCCGTCGAACAAATGAAACGAATCCAAAATAACGGGAATTAAGTTTAACAAATGAAAGTAAATTAACTAGCCGAGACCATTGCAAAGTCAGACAATAATACTAATGCTGCAACATTTAAAATGAACAGCAACCAGTAAATGACAAGAAAAAAACAAAACCGTCTCCCAGGTATTACTCATATTTTACACCTCGATTAATGACAATCCTATGCTTAATTATTAAATACACGGTGAAGATAGACCTTCGCCGTCGGGAGCTTAAGAGTTGGTGGTAACAAACTCTCGGCCGCGAGGGGGCGAAGGATAATCTGAATCGTCGTTTCTAGATGCTCGTGTTAACACGACTTCCTGGATGTCATCTAGCTCCCATAGGGTGGTACCTACAACATTCTACATCTGACACATCGGAAACCTAGCGGTGCTTCCTCAGCAGCACATTGAAAACCGAGTTTAATTCAACAGAACAAAGATTACAATATCACAAATACAGAGTGTCCCAAAAATGGCGTACTAACGGTGTACTACGGTGTAGAAGAAATTACCGTAAACGTCAGAAAAATGTTAAAAAAATCCTATTGGACTTATTTGCTGATTTGGCGGTCTTTGAAAGTGGCACTTAACAGGTCAATTATGATTTTCTGGTCCCTTTGTGCCTTTAGTTGGTTCAAAAATATGAGAAAAATGCTGTTGCAAATGACAAGTGGTTTTTTGCAACTTGAGTCAATTATATGTATAAAATTGTCATGGCAGCTACCTCTCATAGTACATATTATCACAAAGTACAAGATCACTCACTACCAATATCTAATCTTGCATAATAGAGAATTTAGAAGCTTCGGAAATCGAAAAAATTATTTTAAATCCACTACGGTAATATTTCAAGGTAATGATGTACGAATATATCTTTGTTTACATTGTATTACCGTTAATAATAATAATAATAATAAAAAAACTAGAGTTCTCTTTACAAAATTTTGTAAACATCACCCCAAATCTGCTATTGAAAGATTTAATTTACCACGCGAAAATGGTGGTAGGGGTTTTTCAAATCTAGAAATTCTACAACACAATCAAATTGCTTCACTAAAAAATTATTTTCTCAATAGAGCTCGTGATAACACTTTTTTTAATGCTTTGGTTTCAGCGGATAAAGGTTACACACCTTTAAATTTAAGTGATAATGTAATTTCAGATATTGTTGAGCCAAATATACCTGACACTATAGCAAATATAAAACAAAAGTCTTTACATGGGAGATATTTTAAAGAGCTAGAACAGCCAGAAATTAATATTCAAGCTTCTCATGCATGGCTTAAAAAATCAAATATTCATCCTGAGACTGAGGGTTTTATATTTGCAATACAAGATCGTGTTATAAATACAAGAAATTATAAAAAACACATATGCGGTTTACAATCGATCATCGATAAATGTAAGATTTGCGGAACTGAAGGGGAAACCATTGAACACATCATTTCTTCTTGCACCGTTTTGGCTCAAAGCGAATATAAAAAACGTCATGATATATTCGCAAAAATTATACACATGAATTTAGCAGTTAAATTCAATTTATTAAAGGATACACAACCACATTACATTTATAAACCAGAAAGTTGTTTAGAAAATGACAATTACAAATTATATTTTGATCGCACAGTTTTAACTGACATTCACATTCAGCATAACAGACCAGACATTATTATTTTAAATAAACAACAAAAGCAAGCATATCTTTTAGATATAGCTGTTCCAAATTCACACAATATAACTCAGACATATAATACAAAAATTAATAAATATTTAGAACTCTCCGTTGCTATGAGAAATCTTTGGTGTTTAGAAAAAATTTCGATTTTACCATTTATAATTTCAGCAACAGGAATAGTACCACAATCTCTTTTTAAAAATTTAAAAATTTTGGACTTAAAGAAAACATTAGTGGTTGAAATTCAAAAAGGTATATTATTATACTCATGTCATATCGTGAGGAAATTCCTTAACATTGACACAGAACATAATACACAACAAAGTCAAAATGCGGAGGAGAGACGCCGGTAATTATGTTGATAAGCACTGCACTATTACTTGATAGTATTATCCGTAATAGTGTATGTACTCCGGCAAAATTGCTGTGCCGCCGGGTGGAGGTGGGATAGTCGAAAATAATTGATTTTTTTGTCGGAATCATTTTTTCCATATTTTTTTAAACATTTAAACATCCTCGACAAGGTAGTAAGTAGTTTGCACGCCATTTTTGGGACAGCCTGTATAAGTAACAACATAGGTATAACCGTGTATAACGCCACCTTCTCACCGTGACTACAAATTTTACAATCGCTGGCTGGACTAAACTAAAATGGCGGGTAAAGTGCCGTTAGAAAATGGTGGCAAAAATAGACGCCCGTGAGTCAGACGATGGCTACGAATTTGCGAATCTAACTAATTGCCTGAAAATTGCATTTTCCGGAAGAGACTTAGGGGATAAGGTAAATTGTTCACTTTAACTACTTCTGGAATTTTCGCGTTTTTTCTGGCCAGACACCCTCAGGGCGTCCTCCTAGATCGTTTCCCACCATTCAAACCTTGTGCAAATGAATTTTCCTTACCCTTTAGTTATACCGGGTGTATTATGAAAAACCTTTGGTGCTATAACTTCCTTATTTTGTATCCGATTTTAACAAATGATACGTCAAATAAAATCGTTTTAGAAACACTATAGTCCGACATACTATGATTTTTATTTAACATTATATTTTTTGACAGACCGCAGCTAACTTTGTTTTTTTAAGATGCACTGTATTTTTTTTTCTTTTTTCTGATAGACGTTTATCTTCTGAATACACAAACATTAAAATAAAAAATCAAAAATTTGTTTTTAATAAAAAAAATTGAATTTCCAAAAATCAAGTAACCATAACTTTACTATAGCAAATGTTTGAAATTACCTCCATTCTCTCTAAGGCACATTCGACACCTTCCACTGACGCCCATTGCGGCGTTTAATAAAAATTCTGGTGGTATTTGTTCACATACTGCTACGATTCTTTTTATTAAATCATCTCTGTTATCGGCCGGAGTCAAACAGACATTGGGCAGTGTGAATAAAAATTAAATCTTTACTTTTAGTATTTAGTCTTAGCTTTAGCTTTTGCTACGTAGTTTAAGCTTTTGCTAAAAGCATTTGCTTAAAATGATGTAAATAACCTTTTACTTTTACTTACTAGCAAAAACTGGAAAATTTAAGCATTTACTTAAATTATTTTTCCGTTGACCGCTTGTTAATTTCAATATTAATGAATTCTTTTGTCTAAATTATAGTGTATTAATGGACCTCATTAATACACTATTTTTGCGATTTTAACGTTTTGATTAAATTTTGATGTATAAACAACCTCGAACATGCATTGTTTGCACTTACCAACACTGCAGCAGGTAGTGCAGCAGGGTTTTCTATATTTTATAGCTCCATAACTGCACAATTACAAATTCACTTTTTCAAAAACCGACATTTTTGGTTATAATTCGCATGTCATATTTTTCAAAGGTAACTAGGTTTCCGTAGCAACCGTGATTTTTACGTGAAATTGAATGTGAATGGAGTTGACGTCTTTTGACACTCTTTGTGGAAAAGTGAATAGAAAGTGTTGAAAAATTTAAAAATGGCCTATCCTGAGGACAAAAAAAGAATGAAGGTATTTATAAGGTCTCATCTTTATGGAAAAAGATGAAATTGGTTTTGATTTGGCTTTAATTTCAAAATTTGTCACCAAAAAAAAAAGTTTGCGGTAAACGAAAAATTTTTGTAATGAACTCTTTTGTTAATGGGCGATTAATAATCTCAACTATTAAAGCCACTCACTCGCTACACTCGTTCGTGCTTTAAACAGTTTCGATTATTAATCGCCTTCATTAACAAACTAGTTTATTAAATAACTATTTCCGTTAACCGCTTGTTAATTTCAATATTAATGAATTATTTTGTCTAAAATATAGTGTATTAATGAACCTCATTCATACACTATTTTTCATTAATCAACGATTTTTGCGATTTTGACGTTTTGATGATATTTTGATGTACAGTGTTCTGTCAATAAATGTCATCAATCGAATTGACAATTGTTACAATTTACTAAATTGTGATTTACTATAGCTGTGATTTGCTTTTGTTAGCTTCTTTTTAATTTCAATCTCAACTTTGCATTCATATCATCCCTTCGCAATAAATCACATTTGGAATTTGGATATATATTTTGAGGTTAGGTTTTCTTTTTTTTGTAGAGCGGCATTTCGTATTTTTAGAAGGGTAATGCAAAGGTAACTAGATGTAAATCATTTTATTCCACACTGTATAAACAACCTCGAACATGGATTGTTTGCACTTACCAACACTGCAGCAGGTAGTGCAGCAGGGTTTTCTATATTTTATAGCTCCATAACTGCACAATTACGAATTCACTTTTTCAAAAGCCGACCTTTTTGGTTATACCGTGTGAGCAACAAGTACTGATTGAGTTGGCAATAAATTCTGGTAATTTTTGGTAACTTTTATGTCATGTTCCAACGAGAAAACCATTTTATTAATAAAAGATTACAAAAACCAAGACGTTTAAATTTGAAATGTATACCAGCTGTCAATAATGTCAATAAAACAAACCGAAATAGGTACAATTCAGAGTATTGAAAATTTTATGTAAATTTTTTTTTTGCCAACTCAAACAGTTATTGTTGCTCACCCTGTACATATGTCATATTTTTCAAAGGTAACTAGGTTTTCTTAGCAACCGTGATTTTTACGTGAAATTGAATGTGAATGGAGTTGACGTCTTCTGACACTCTTTGTGGAAAAGTGAATAGAAAGTATTGAAAAATTTAAAAATGGCCTGCCCTGAGGACAAAAAAAGGATGAAGGTATTTTATAAGGTCTCATCGAAAAAGATAAAATTGGTTTTAATTTGGCTTTAATTTTAAATTTTGTCATATATAATACAATAAGTGGTCTAATTTTTTCCGACAAAATTTGTCATTTAAGACATGAGTAGCTTTTGCAACGAAAATTACACGAGTCGACGAAGGAGACGAGTGTAATTTTCCAAAAGCAAAAGCTACGAATGTCTTAAATGACAAATTTTGCAGAAAAAATTAGACCACGAATTGTATTCGACTTGACAATCCACCGAGAAAATTTGTATCGAGTTAACCTAATAAATTTTACGTTTCATTTTGACATAAATTTTTTCGCTGAAAAACCACTAGTTGTTTTTTCACTCAGCTGGTTGTTTTTTCACTCTACTCGGTGTTTTTTCACTATAAATCAATTTGATTGGTCCAAATTTGAAAAATGCTGCAATTTGATTGGTTAAAAATTTTCGAGTTGTATTGTCACAAAAAAAAAGTTTGCGGTCAACGAAAAATGTTTGTAATCAACCCGTTTGTTAATGGGCAATTAATAATCTCAACTATTAAAGGCACTCACTCGCTCTTCTTTTCCGATTCCTATTTGAAATCCTGGGTCACTAAGAAACCTTAAAAATATTTGCATTTGTTTCTTTGTACTCAAAGCACCTCCTCTAGTCTCGTTGTTCTGCCCGAGAAAGTGCTCATCTAACCAAGTTACATTTTCCTCCCTAAAGCGATACAAATTGTGGTAATCTTCACTTCGACTTGTAATTCGTTCAGGATACTATTTCTGCGACCTTAGATTCATGAAAGTTGCCATATTATGCGAGAGAACAAGCACTACTAAATTTTTAAGTAAGGGAGAACTCAGGCTTAGAAATATTTAAGCTATTACTTAATATATCGAGTATTTACTTATTTTATTCACACAGTTTTGAGCAAATGCTGGAAAATTTAGTTTATACTTAAAGTATAAAGTTTTACTTTTTACATTTAGCAAAGGCTTAATTTTTATTCTACCCAAACCTAGCTTTTACTTAATAATTGTAAGTAGAAGCTTTTGCTTCATTTTTATTCACACTGCCCATTGTCTTGAAACTCCATAGCTGTCTTAGTCACTTTGTAAAATTATAATGCACTTTTATTACTGTTTAATGTGACTGCTTGATTTTAAAAAAATACATCATTTTTTAATTTCTTCTTTTTGTTTCTATGCATGAGCATTATTTAAAATAAAAATCTCTATAAAACTGAGCAAAAAAAGTTAATAGTGCCATTTGAAAAAAAAAAGTTGACTATCATTTGTCAAAAACAGAATTCAAGAACAAATACTGGATGAATTCAAATTGTAGCCCATTTAAAACGATTTTGTTTGACATATCATTTATTAAAATCGGATAAAAAATAAGGAAGTTATAGCACCAAAGGTTTTTCATAATACACCCGGTACTAAGGCATTGGCGCGACCTTGAAACACAACAAGAGAAAAAAAAAAGGCATTTGCACAAGGTTTGAATGGTGGGAAACGAACTAGGGGATAAGACTTAAAATTAACTGGGTGCTTCTCGAGAGAAACAAAATAATATCTACAACATACCCTCTACCACACAGTCCGGGCACGCGAAAACAACAACGAACGCGGGTTAATTTACCCTGTGTGGATTGAAACGTCTAATTCTTTAAGGGTACACAAAATATCTACCCTTGACGGTAGTGGGATTAATTCACTGTTCAGATCACGGTTTAAAAAAAAAGGGATCACTCTCCACACGGTGGGTTCTTTTAAGGCGACCTTACACCATGGCAACAATTGACCGGCAACATTACTAAAAAATGTTGCAGGTAACATGTTGCCAATTGTTGCCTTGGTGTAAGGCCGCCTTTAGGCCGAATTTAGAAAACTCCAAACATAACTGAGAAACTAAGCACCCTTACAACCCACTCGCGCGAGGACCGCTTCACCCCCCGCTCTTCTTCCGCTCTCCCCAGGCTTGCCAACCCCGTCCTTCAGTTCCCAGCTTATCCGGTAGTATTTTTGTTTTTGGCGCGCTATTGTGGCGGTACCGGGATTTTAAATTTAAACTGTGTTACAGCGTCAATGGTGAATTCGACGTCTTAGTTGTTTTGCTTGTGATTTTCTTCAGTTTTTCTGTATTCTAATTACTTTTCATCTTACAACAGTCATATATTCAAACTGTTCTCTAAAATGATTTTTGAGCAGGGTAACGCCAGACGTTAGATTTTTTGCAATGGTCAGTAAGAATTATTGATTTCTAGATGTATCGCCAATAGAGCATGTGTAAGATAGCATCGGCCAAATTCTTCAGTGATTGCCTGAGCCAACTTCGGTCATGTGTATAGCAAGTAATAGGGCTCAGGTCACCTGTTACTCAAATGCTGCGCTATTACCAGAGTGTCGAGACCCACATGGATATTTTTTGTTGTAGCATATCACAAATCAAAAAATTCTTCTCCATCTCCTCGTGAACCAGGGCAATCCTACTCAGACGAGTGCTCGGTAGTTGTTGTAGCTTGAGTGTTGGAATGCTCTGTGTGTAATGGTTGTTCTGTTGTAATTGTGTTTTGTGTATCATTTTCTTTTTGGCAGGGCTTCTAATTGGGCGTCTAACCTGTTAGCCGTCAACAATAATAATAATAATACGTAGGTAACATTTTTGATAAACACTCGAATCTGTTGCGAAGTTTCTTTGGCAGCGGAATATTTGTTGCAATTTTGGCCTTTTCTATTATTTCAGGCGGCGCATATATTTCATCCTCGCTTTCCCATAATATTAGTCTACAACACTATCTGAATTATCCGATATAGTTTCAGCAAATTTTCAGGTAAAATTTTCCCGAAATGGTGAATGATCGCGATTTGTAATTTTTAGTATCCTGAACTTTTACTAAGATAAAAGAGTCCAAATCTTTGACATCTCCCGTTGTCAAATTGGTGATTTTATTGCATCGAAAGCGGTCACACTTGCTGACAAGTGGTCATACCTAACCTACAATAATAATTTATACTCGTAAATTCTTCCTCTAGTGAACTCAGAAATGTTACCTATGTAGCCAGATACTTTTCATCAGGAGCATCCTGTGGTCGGATGAGATCTATATTGAGTTTTTCGCGATCTGAATACATTTTGGAGCCTTCGCTGTGCATTTCGCTTTCGGACACACTTTAGATATTCGCCAAATACAACAATAGCTATTTATGCACCAAGGGCGTTACAACAATGATTACGCCCGGAGAACGATGAATCCAGCTCGAGGGCTTTAGCCCGAGAGATGGATATCGTTCGATGGGCGTAATCATTCGGTGACGCCGTGGTGCATACAAGATTTTATTTTTCACTATACGTGTTCTTAAAAAAAAAATCGGCATCTTTGCAATTATGAATTGATGAGGGCGTTATGAATTCATTACGCCCGCTTATTTTTATTACGCCCGCTTATTCTTATTACGCCCTATTTTATTCTCCGGTTGTTATGGACATGTATTTCGTATCCTAGGAGTTATCATGCAATTATACTAAAGTGAAAAATAAACATTATTAAAAGGTAAACAGCAAACGATTACAACTTACAACTGTTTACCTATTAACACTGAAGGGCAATTTTGCGCTATTTTTGACATTCATGCACGCGCCCACAAGTCTCAGAACGGGCGACTCGTCTTTAACCACAGTCAAATCTGTAAATTATTCGATAATAATTTCATTATTTCGATATTTTAGACGCTTTATCTTAATGGGTATAGTTTAATTATTAAATATTTCGTGTAATTGATAAATAAATCGTGACAAATACGTCTATTATTGTATTCAATTTGGAGTCGTTTATGGCTATCTTTTAAACCACTCGTAGTTTAATAGATCTCTAAGAAAATTTTGATCAATATTTCAGTGTATTATTGATATTTACACCAAAAAACTTCCAATATTAATGTTCAAACTCTACTTTTTAACATATGTATGTTGCAGATGTAGTTGCATCCGTTACCTTGAATTACCAATTAATAGAAAATTCCCTAGAATTTGAAAATTTAATTTTTTTTATTTAAAAATTAAAACAAGGGTACAAATTCTAAAAAATAACATAAAAAACTCGTTTCATAAGGGCATTGGCTTGTTCTTTAATATACTACATCAGACCATAAAGATGTATGCAAAAAATAAACAAACTGATTTTTTCCGGATGTTAGGTATATTTTTATAGGAGCAATGCAAATGCTTTTTGTAATTTTAAGTTCAAAATAATTATGCAACACTTTAGAATTAATACCTCAATACATAAAGTTCATGTTAAATTACACAGGCCTGCAAAACTAAACTTTTTAAACGATGTTTTGATTTTGATAACTGATTTTGTATAACATTGGAGCCCTGATAACAAAAATACAATTCATTTTTTTGTATCACGTCAGGTTTTTTCACAATTAACAAAAAAAAAAAAGCAATTTATTTAGGAAAATAAGATGTTTATAATAATTCTTGGTTAATAATCTAACTAATTTTTTTTATTCCTTATGAGAATGGCATCTTTAACGCTTTGTGAGGAAACTTCTTTTAATTGATTCCCTGCTGTATATTTTTTTTGGGTACATCGCGCTGTAACATCCAGCAAAAGTCTACCATCATTGATACGCTCCATCTTCCTTGATATCACCTCTCCATTTGTTTTATATCTTGGTCAAGACGTTCCCCTTGTTCCTCGCTGACAGCACCAAGATTTTTAGGAAAAAGATTTAAGTGCGAAAAGAGGAAATTCACTTTCAAACTCATATTACATCCCAAGATGTGAAAATTTTTAAACATGATTCTTACAATATTTTCGTAGTCTTCATCTTTATGATTTCCAAGCAATTTTTCTATGACGTTCTTAAATGCCGTCCAGGCATTCCTTTCAACAACATAGAATTTTGAAAATCATTACCTTTGTACAAAGATCTTATTTGAGGTCCTAACATCTTTTCATTTGGCATTGGAGAGATCTGGTAACTTTGTACATTAATACTTGAAACATTGTTCATTTTTATCAGGAGGCTTTACAAATTGCTTCTTCAAACAAAGTTTGATATGCATTGGTGGTACCTAATACTACTTTTTTACGATACAACTAAATTATTTTTTATTATTGCTTCCCGGTACAAGTCTAGTTCTTAAAGGCCACTTCTTTTGAGTCCAATGCTTGTCTCGTGTCCGGCAGTCCCACTCGCAAATAAAACAAGGAAATTGCGAATATCCATAGTGTTGTCCGATATTACAATATCGAAATTTTGAAATAATTCATTCATTCTAGGTGAACATTTCAATTTTAAGAAAAAACGATTTGTGACAAAACTAGACGTGATAGCGCAAAACCAAAATCATTTTCGTAATCAGGAGGTCGAAATTGTTCAAAAAGTGTCAATTTTATGGAAACATCGAAATCAGTGCAGGCTTGTGTTATTGAAGCCCTTCTTCCTCCTATTGAAAATTTTCTTAAACTTTCAGCCCAATAGCGCTGTTTCGGAGTTCTTACTGTTTATTATTGGATCATAAGATTTTCATTGAAATGTTTGCAAATCGATCGTAACGCTTTTCAGAGACATTACTTTTCCCTGTACATGTACACAAATTTAATAGTTGTAACCTCACTCCATTTAGTTATCCTAAAAAAGCACGTTTTAACAATAAATAATATAATCCCAATGCAACAGACACTCCAACGATACAATAAAACCGTCACGAAATTTCGGTTTTAGTGACTTATACGAGTTATTGGCACCTTGCCAATAATAAGCCTCAAAGACCTTAAATTAAAACTAAGTATCTGAAATTTTGTACACTGTATGTAGAACATTTACTTAACTCGATTAGGAATTTGATTACTGTCTCATAAAGTTATGAAGGTTGCGAGGGCGCAATTTAAATAAAATTTTCATTACCTTATAATCGCCATTGAAACTATTGGACGACGTTATCTAATTAGAGTTGTTTCGTGTTCAATAAAACCTTTGATGTAAAATTAATGCGATTAAAGAGAGCGTTTGCTTCTGATGTTCAAAAAGTAAAAGGAAATATAAAATGCGAGTAAATAATGTTGCTTAGCCCAGTATTGTGCCTCCACTAAACATGGAAAACAGTATTAAAAAAAGTTTTGCCTTGAATATAATAGTTTTGAAAATTGTTGGTGTATACCCGCCCAACAAATATACAAATTTATTCAGATTGTTTTCATATATGTTATACACTTTTGTCATACTGCCAACAATCGTGTTTGGTTTTATTCAATTGTTTTGCAACATTAATTTCCTCTACAACGATTTGGCAGGCGTTTCTGTGTTATTTCTTTCCCCAAAGTTTTGGTTGATTGTTAGAAAGGGACATAAAATTAAAAAGTGTATTCATTACTTTGACAATGAATTTGTGACAACTATGAATGATGGACATGACGAAATTATCGACAAATGTGTTAAAATTTGTCGAAGAAATTCTCTTGTTTTCTTTGTTTCGTTGTGCATATGTGCGGCAGCTTGGTTTATTAAATTGTTTCTTCGTGAAGACATTTCAGAGTTACCACTTGACGTGTGGAATCCGTTTAAAGTAAACGATAGATCAATAGCTTATTACAGTCTTTATGTCAGCTTAGCGTTAGGTACCTATATTTCATTCTCTTTTTATGTATTTGCTAAAACAAATTTTCAGGAGTTTTTTACCTAGCATTCATTTGTGCAACAATTGATCCTCTAATTGCTGGTTTAATACATCATAGTACGACTCAACTTCGGGTTCTCAAGAGAAATTTGCAGTATCTTGATGAATACGTGGAAAATAAAATCGTCAAAATTAATTTCAACTGCACGCCATACATCAAATCCAGGTTTATCTACGATAGAATTAAGGAATGTGTATTGCATTATGATTTAATTCTAAAGTAATTTTTCTTACATTAAATTTACGTTACTTAACGTTATATTTTATTTTTAGTTACACCGTGGATTTAGAAAGCTGCTTTTCAGGAGTTATATTTAGCCAATTCATGGATAGTATTACTGTAATTGGAGTGTGTTGTTTGCAGATTAGTCAAGTTAGTCAATTAGTTAAGTTCTATTAATTTGTGACAAATAGTATGCTTACTTTTTAGGTCAAAACGTATAACGTTGATTTCTATATATTGATTAATAATCTAGCTGCCATACTCTTTCAGGTGTACTTCTACTGTTATTATGGAACACTCCTTATCGAAGAAGTTTGTTTTGAAATATGTATAATAAAAACGATGATGCACTCATTAAGGCCTTTTTTGTAGCATAATGGTTTGACAAGTGCAATTTACATGAGCAAGTGGTACGACTACACTCCACAATCTAAAAAAGCTCTCTTGATTTTAATGGAACGTTGTAAAAGACCTGTAAATGTCACTGCTGGAAAAGTGCTCAAGTTATCTTTAGAAACATTTATTTTGGTAAAACATTTTAAAAATTAATGTGGTGTTATCTAGTAATTTTTAAATTGCAGATATTGAAAAGATCGTATTCTTTACTTGCAGTTTTAAAATCTTAATAAAAAAGGTAATAATGTTTCAACTGTTTATAGTAAATAGGTACAGTAATGTTTTAACGTTATATTATAAAGAAAAATTTCAATAATTGTATGAAATGTAGTTTGCAGCTTATTGCAGTTTGTTTTGTCTTGTTATGAATAATATAAAAATAATGTAAAACGTGATGAAATATGTAAATTTATTTTAGCCCACTTCTCTTTATGTTATGTGTACCTACACACGGACTTCTTATTTCACCGTAACAGAAACTAAAGTAATCTTAAAAATATTCTTTGTTTCAACAGTTTGAAAATGTACAACCTATCAACTTGTTTCTTAGTGGTAAATGAACTTTAGATAAAATTGAATAAGCAACAACATAATTTACAAATAAACTGCTCGAAAAAAGTTAGGGATACTGATATTATAATTTATAACGTATCCCAAGGAAAAGTAAAAGTTTGACATAAGTCAAAACTCATTACATGTGTAAAAACGTTTATTAAAAAACCATTTCAATAATTCTTTTTAAGAAACCTTACTGATGCATGTTGATAAAGTTAACTTAAATATTTAGCAATATCCCTAACTTTTTTCGAGTAGTTTATATCTGGCAAAGGCGATCTTGAACTTCCGTAACATCTGTGCCACCTCTTTTTTCAAATACATATTATTAACAAACGATTAAACTTTAATCATAAGTGCTAAAATCATATCTAATGTTAATTATTTAGGCAACCAGAAGATTAGAACCAAATTATCATTTCTTCTTTCACAGTTTATAAAACAAATAGGTACTTGTACATTTTCCACCCGCAGTATTCAATGTATTTAAAATCTTTGACATTCAAATTAACTGACCTACCTTTTTATCAATTAGTATTCCTCAATAAATGTCTTCATCTGTGATTTGTATTTATGTTTAAGTAACAATTGAAAATTAATACTATAAACAAAAAACATTTTTTTCTGCTCAAGTATTGTACTCTATTTTTGGATTATTTTGTATTTTGTAGGTTATTTGAAAAAAATTCCTTGTTTGTTATGAAAGATATTAACTCTTTCGTCAATAATTTTAATTTAAGTGCAACGATTTGGAAGGTACGAATTTTCGAAGGGACCTCTGCAATTCGAAATTCTGATAAAAAAAACGCCACAGTTCAGAAACGATGGCAGATAAGGAAAAAGGACCTCTATAGATTTGATTCATAACTTAACATAGAATCTAAAAATAAAATCAAACTATTTATTTTTATAACATTGGGACCTCCTGTATACAACGTGTCTCAGAAATAAATTTTAACTGATAATAAAACTCGTTAATAGCAACAATATATTTATAGCTATTAAGACAACAAGACGATTTAAAAATCGAGATCGTAGTTTAAATCAAAGCGACCGCAGGGAGCGAGGATTTAATAGATCGAGATTTTTAAACTATAAAACACGCGTTGTCTTCAAGATTTTTTTCTAACACTAACATCTTATCAGAAATTTTCATAAATTTAGAAATTATTCGAGGCGCGTCACAATACACAAAATGCGGAGGTTGCCGTGGGTACTATATGGTACTATGGTAATAATATCAACAAATTTGGAAAAATCCAATTTTCATCCTTGAAATGTGCCAAAACGTTCCAGAAGAAATAAGAAAAAAGGGGCAATTTGTTACCAATGAAGCTAAAAGGGCATACGAAAAGGTGTATGTTTCGTTTCAAGGCCGGAACAATAAAAAAAGCATCACGGAGGTAACGGAAGATGTCATTTTGGCTTTTCTTGATATGGGGTAAGTGTGTAGAACTTCATTAAAAGTTAATTCACACTACGGCAAGAATCATTTGAAGAAAATGTAAAGATTGCCAGTTTTCGATGGCCGGGCACTTACATTAGATGAAACAGCAGAAGTTAAAGAAGAAGATGTTAGGAACAAGAGCACGAAGCTAATGTGGCAGTTCCAATTCAATAATTGGACTTGTAATGATTTGAATACATTACTTTTTCCGCCAAATATTTGAACCTGCGCAAAACGGTAACAAATGTGGTCGTGATCGTCATCGAAGCGGAGGAGCCCTACGTTGTGTCTTTCTTTTGGCGGAAAAAGGTTCGGAATGCAAACGATGAGGGTTCCAGTTGGAAGAGTGCCGCAAATAAAACACACATGTGAGGGACGCAAAATACCTTTTATTAAAAATGCCTGTAATAACTTTGATGAAAAAGAAATTGAAACGAATACATAGGACAGAAATTAAGTTTAACGAAGATAAACGACAAGATGAATACAACAATATTTAAAATAACAGCAAAACGGGCACATGACAGGCAAAATGACAGTTAAAGCTTGCAAAACAGGTAAACAAATTATAAGGCAGTTATTACAGACAGGGACGGATGAAAAACCCTCTTCAAAAACCGTATTCCAGGTATTACTCATATTTCACAATTAGATTACTGACAAAAACAATGGTTATTTGAAACTACGCGGTCAAGGTACGCCAACGGGAGCTTAGAGCTGGAGGTAACAAACTCTCGGCCGCGAGGGGACTCAGAAGAATAATCTGAATCGGCTTGAGACCAGCGACGTTTCTAGATACTCGGGTTAATAATGAACGTCAGGCTATTTCACCGACCAAGAAAGAGTGACAGAGCGCCTCGGGGTTGTACGATGAGCTTCCCAAGCCGCTTCGAGCAGAGCTTGCTCCGCCTTCCCCAACCAACCGTTTACCGACAAGAACCTAAGATCTCTAGAACCGCGACGGAGGTTTCACGTCAGCATCCCAGAGCCGCATCGAGAAGGGCTTAGGTCCGCCTCCGCTAACGGCCGTAACTTAACCGTGGCCTCCCCAGAAATTTACTAGACAACCCCACGACTTCCTGATTGAAACCTAACTCCCATAGTGGCGCACTTACAACATTTTACTTTAACTCTTCCGAAATCTAGCGGTGCTTAACAACAACATAAAGAAAACCCGAGTTTAATTCAATCGAACAACGCGTAACATTAAACGATGCGAAAATTCAACAAAACAAAGCGCAACATTAAACAATGATCAAATAAACAAAACAAAACGCAACATTAAACAAGGGTAACATAAGCAAAAGCAAACCGCAACATTAAATAATGAGGAAATAGAAGAGAACAAAACGTGAAGCTAAATAACGATAAAATAGAACCACCTTAAATGGCACAAATATCAGTAAACAACATAAATCACGAATACAATAATCGCTGGTAATGTTAAACAAAAACAAAATGGCAGGTCGAGTGCCGTTAGAAAATGTTAGTGAAGAAAAAAAACAAAATGGACGCACGCGGTTCGGACGACGGCTCCGAATTTTTGAAATTACCAGATTGTTAAAAAAAATGAACCTCTCGGAAGAAAGATAACGCTTAAAATTAACGAATGGGCGCTCCTTAAAGCAACAGCATGCAACAAAATGAAATCTACAACATACCCTCACCACGTGGTCCTGGTCCCAAAAACAAAATACAAAAAAAAGGCAACGAAAGGGGGATAAATTACCCAGGTGAATTAAAAAAACGCCGGATTCTTCACGGGGACACAAAATATCTGCTCGGAACGGTAGTGTAATCGGTTCAGATGTAACTTACAGATTTTTGGAATATTGGATCGCTCTTCGCAAGGTCTGTTCGTTTCGAAAAACCAAACAAAAGTGACCTACCCCCCCTTCAACCACCCGCGCGAGAGAGCTTCAACCCCCGCTATATTTCCGCTCGCAGTTCCTAGTCTAGCCGCTAGTACCTTCACATTTGGCGCGCTGTTGTGGCGGTACCGGAAATTTAAATTTTAAACTGAGTCACTACAGACTTTTCACTTTTGTGATAATTACTGCAAAAATGATGAATAAAATGTTCTTTGAATAATATGTGTGAGCGTATTTTATGACTCTATAAGATACGTTGCTATTGACGACGTGTCTTATAGAGAAAATCGTATTTTATGGGAAACATAAGGTGTGAGCTCAAGTGCAGCATGGAAATAGTATAAGATATTAGTGTTAGAAAATAGCTACTAAGACAACAAGTGTTTTATATATATATATTTTGCTTGATAAATGAATGGAAGTAAGTCTGTACTGAAAGGTAAAATAATATTGTCAATTATGTATTATAATATAAGTAAGTTAAAAAATGCCACATCAGGGTTATCAAATTTGTTCGTGTAACACGAATTGCTAACGCAATATGAACCACGACTCATCTTGCTTATGAACGGCCTGGACACCGTTATTTTGGTAAACACCACAGAACATTTGTAAACAAACACAAACACGTGAAACACACGAGGCTGATCTGACAAGTAACACTTGCTGTCGATAATAATAATACCCTACAATTTCTGCTGATCTTTTTTAGTGCACATTTGAGTCGATAGATCACGCTACGATCTCTTTGGTCGCTGCGTTTTTTATCTTTATCTTCCTAGTCTTTGTCCGTGAAGTTTTGTCCAGTGGCGTATCACTTGCGTTTAGAAATGGGGGCATACGTTTTTATTTGAATGATATCGCTTTTATCAATACTAACCTCGCTCAAATAAAGAAATAAAAATTATTTAGTTCTAAAAAGAAATGATTTTAATGCAATAGAAAACAACCCTGAAATCACGAAACAACGAAACGAACACTGGCAAAGCAGATCACAAATGAACGTACGACTCTGACGCCGCATGGCCGATAAGCGGTTTTACCTTCCAACCCTAGAAATCAAAAAATGGACTTGTGATTTATCATAAGTCACAGATCTTAAAAATTTTGTAAGCTAAAGTTTTATGAAAAAAAATCGTAGGTGGTAGATACAACGTCGTATTTAACTCGCGAATAATGCCTATAATCCGCTCTGGTGATTAAAAAACTCGCCTGCGGCTCGTTTTTTAACTTTTACCCTCGTGGATTATGATAAGCATTATTAGCTCGTCAAATAATATACTATTAAGCGATTTTGAACCTTTAAGTGTCTCGTCGAACAAAAAAACCTTGTAAGTAACCTCTTTTAAGGCGGTTGGAGGAAAACAGTTTTTTTTCCATAGTTGCTTCAAAAAATTGATATTTACACATTTTTCGCACATTTTCATTTACACTGTTAAGAATGAAACTATAGAAACCATATAAAAAAGTGCGTGAAATGCGATTTCACACAATTAAGTGTTTCTGTTTTTCACTTCACGTACCTACTGTTTTTTATTAGTTACCTAGCAACAAAATAGCAGCATTTACAACTTCCGAAATTTCCGGATTGTCATCGTCGCTTAAGGGTGGGGTTAAAACCACAACAGATGAAGGCAAGGTTCTTTTTTTATTTGTAAGATACGTCTTTCCTCTAGGGCTCCATACTTTTCTTTTTTAGATTTCGTTATAAATAACAATTAAATAAATTGCAATTTGAGGACTATCCAGGAAGCTGTAACACTAAAACCTAATTCGAAATTACAAAAAAAAGTATGGGGCCTTCGGAAATTGAATTTTAAAGTGTTTGGTGCCATCACCGTGCTTCCAAAAAAATCACAGATCTTATTATACAGGGTCTCTATAAATGATTGTCTGTCAAGCCAGCCTTGGAAAAAAAATTACTGTTCCGCTTTTTTGAAACTGATGCCAAATTCTAGTTCGTTTTCACGGTCACTTGACACTTCTGACATTAATGACGTATTGTTCGCGCTTGTCAGTCGAGTTTTCATTCCTTATATTCGTTTTAATCACAGTTAATAAACACCAAAAATCTGTGTTTTTCAATAAAAATTGCAAGTACGTCCGCTTTTAGAGGTAAACAGACTGGCAAAATTTGTGAGGTTATGTTTTAATGTTTTATGTTCTATTTTAGCTTTATTTTCTTTACAATGGTTTATTCTGTTGAACAGAACATGTTCATTGTTGTTTTTTACTTTCGAAGTGGAAGGTTTATAAATGGGGAATTATCTGTTTGCAAAAATGAATTGTGAACAGATTTTTAACAATCGGAACAATTAACAAGGGTAAATCATCAGGACGACCACCAGTATCTGAAGAAATAGTCGAGTATTTGAAAGAAATGGTGGAAAAGACTCCACAGATGTCTGTAGCCCGTTTATCTCAACAATCTGGTGTACCACGAAGCACTTGTCACAAAATCATTAAAAATAGGCAACAACTGCATCCTTATAAAATAATGTACAAAAATTCCAACCTGCAGATTATCAAAGTTGTGTTTAATATTGTAATCGGTTTCAAAATTACCTCAATTTCAGAATTTGGAGTGCTGAGAATCTGCACCAATTTGTAGGGCGGCAGCGGAGTTCCTCCCGGCGGCGGCGGTCAGAAATTTTTAGGTCTTGTAGCAGGTAGTGAACGGTAAGGGATTAGCACTGGTGATAAGAATGATCCGGTAATTAGGAATTACATTGCCTTTCCTAAAATATTAAATTAAATATTTCTTTATAAGAAGACATACTTCTTGTGACCAATGATTAAAACCATCTCTTTTTTGGTGGGATGCAGGGGTAAATCTCACTTATAAATAGGCCCATTTCAAAGTAAAATTTGTAGTTTAATTATTTCTTTAAAAGCGTCACCATGGAAACTGAGTGAAAAAAGCAAACTTGTAGTGAATGGTGCAAAATTTCGTCAAGCCAGAAAGTTATGTAAAAAGTGATAACCGTATACGTTGGAGATGTAAAACCCTATGGCCAGTCTTAAAAAACTCACTGTATACTCATATCATATACTCGTACATAAATAGAGTACAATTTGTAAATTCCGTATGTCATTTTAATTTACCCTTGTAAATAAAATTGTTTCTCCCTCTCATCAGTGTATTTATTGCCAATTTAAAGCAAAATACTCGTCATTATAATCTAGTCCGGCTACCACCCGTCGACTACATATCGCAGTAATCCCCGATAACCTCGGGAGGACCTCGTCCGTTAAAAAGGGTTATGCAGGTAAAGAAGTAACCACCGGGAGGAACTCGGATACGCCCATTTGTAGAGACTCCTTTACATGTTTTGAAAATTGGCGTGTGGAACTGTGGATAGCAGTGTTGCTGTACCCTTAACCAAGAAATACTGCAAAATATTTTTGAAAATAAATGAAGAATTGTCAAGTGTTTAGAAGTTAATGGGGGACATTTTCATTTCAATCTACTTTATAAAAAAATACCAATTTGTTATCGTTATTTAGTGTTATAATTTGTCATGAAAAACACTCTTATTTATATTGGAAGAAAAAATGGGAGTTAATACCGTATTCGACATTTCAGTCTAGGTCATATTTATCACTAGCACAAATCAAGAAATGTGAAAGCAGACAAAAAGGCAGTATTGTATAGTGGCATACAAGGACAAGATGTTCTCAATATTTATTAATTATCTGTTTGGATTTGTTCTCATACCAATTCTTGTACACTGTGTGGTGGCACGATGGGGGCAATAATTGTTCCCCTGTTGGTGTTGATTTGAAATAATAAATACATTAATGTTAGCAGGAGCAAAACACAATTGAAACTTGTCTCTGGTTAAAAGCCAACAACCTAACCTGAAAATGTGACATTCATTATTTGCCGAACAAAGCGGCACATTCAAAATTTGAAAAGTTTCCATGGCCGGTTGGACCCGACAATCATTTATAGAGACCCTGTACATAAACATACGTACGTACGATTTTACCACTAAATTCACATTTGAACGTTTATTTGGGAAACGAAAATATCTAAAAGCTTAGTAATGAGATTTGCTGATTAACTACACTTCTGGCAGGTACTTACGCATTTCAGGTAAAAGTAGGCCAACTGAAAAGCCGTTTATTCATTTCAAATATTTCAAATAATGTAACCCAAACTACACGAATTCTGAAATTTTCATGAGGTAAACCCTACCCTTAAACTGCTGCTCATATAGTGGAAGAGTACCGAAAAATAAAACACACATGTGAGGGACGCAATAGTTAATTATTGTATCACAAGGCCAGAAACTGCACGTTTGCGAGCATGAGTACGGTTTGGAGTACGAGTCGATAGACGAGTATTGTAATTGTGATACACAAAATTTTTCATGCCTTATGCCGCCGGCCGTTATCGACGGTTTTGTATGATTCAAAATCCGCCGGGAACGTAAAATTCCCGGCCTAGTACTTACAAAAGTGACCTTGACTAAAAATTCGCTAGAGAATGGGCACGCAGCATTGAATATAGCCCACGGACTCCGTTTCGGCTCAGGGACGCGAGGGTCGCGGGTTCGATTCCGCTTGTGAAACAAACTTTTTACTTTTTAAAAATGACTTAAATTTGTCGGCATCAAAAATTTTGTGGATTACACGTCCAGAAAATGTTTTGCGAGTGCTCGTGTTGCTTCGCCTCGGCTAAACCGCCTCGGCTACGCAATATCACTCACACTCGCAAAATATCATTTTCTCGACTTGTGATCCAAATAACTATTTACTGAAAAATGTCTGTAATAACTTTGATTTCCTGCGAACAAATGAAAACAATCTAAAATAACGGAAATTAAGTTTAATGAATTAAAGTAAATTAACTAGCTGAGGCCATTGCAAAGCCAACAACAATATTAATGGGGCAGCACTTAAAAACGGGTAAAAGTTAAAGTTTGCAAAAACAAGTAACCAAAACTGTGCAACAAAAAAATGTTTAAGTTGATTTTTTTATGTTTTTGGTTTCTTTTGGTTAAAACAAGTATATCCCTAGAAGATTTTGTCATAGTTACTGGCCAATCATATATTTTTTATTTTTTCAACATGCAAAAATCTACGTTTTTCGCACATTTTAGGCATTTGTAATTTATACTTTTAATAAATATTTCAACTATGTATTTGGTTTTTTAGTAATTTTAATTCATATTTCATCGACCTTTTAAACCAGTATCTCGAGCTGGTCTCTAGAACGCTTTTTATGGCAATTTGAATAGTGCGCTGCATCAGAAAAAACTCTGGAAAAAACACAACCTACCTGACGGTCTCGACCAAAAACTCATTCTCATGCGCCAACAAAACAATCATCTTTCTCACGAAATACACACTATTTTTTCTACAACCGCATTTTAAAATTTTTGCATTTTTTTATTTTTGTAAAATTTTTCTTGGATGCTAAAATATGTAGTTATGTAGCACAAAAAACGACTCATTATGATTTCTTTAATAAATGATCTTGAAATTATATTTGTGCTTATTTTTCTTTATTATAGTTAAATTGGGATATTTTCAATGATCGGGAGTGCTATGGTCACCATGGCAACCGAATTGTTTTGTTTAAATAAATAATTAGAAAATTTGCGTTTTTCCACGGTGTGTTTTTGTCGGTTGATTTACGTGTTAAAAGATTTAATGTGACGATGCGAGATACTAATTTAAAATGCTGTTCAAATTTTGGCAATTTTTTATAACGTAAATTTTTTTCTGGAAAATTACTTTTATTTTTTTTTTCATTAAAATTTTATTTGCTGTGTTTAATGTTTTGTTTGTCAGATATTCTTTGACAAAGAATAACTTAAATAACACTAATAATGAGAAGTTGTTTTACAAAAATTTGATAGATAATAAAACTCAAACTAATAATGGTACACCAAATATAAACGAAATTAAAGAATTCTGGTCAAACATATGGTCAAATGAAGTTTGTAGCATAAATCACGGATGTAGTACCAAAGCGCCCCGTACTACCCCTTTCGAAGCGCTACCGTCGCCAGCGAGGATCAACTCGCTGGGCCCCTACCATCATTACCAGCTGCGCGCCGTCGAAGCGTGCCGGACGATCCCCAGTCAGGCTATAAAAGGGATGCGCGCATGGACAATCATTCATTATAGAGATGGGAACATCGAAATGAAAATATTCGATGTTGTGATTATTCGATTATCGTTAAAGAAAGTATCGATATTCGATACATCGTAATGAAACATCGATGAATGTATTCAATATTTAATAAAAAAATACAAAGTATATAAAACAATTAAAGATCCCATTCTTCAAGGTCCAGTGAATTTAAGAATGTCATTTTGTTTAGAGTATCTGGTTTTAGTCTGGATCGTTTTTCATTCAAAATGTCCCCTGTTTTCGAAAATAAACGCTCTGCTGGAACTGATGTAGCAACGAGCTGTAAATATTCCGTAGCTACACTATGTAGGTGAGGATAAGATATCTTAAGAATCTTCCAAGCTTCAAAAGGGTTCTGGTTTAATGGATGAATAGAGCTGTTAAAGTAGTGTGTTATTTCTGAACTGATTATCATATCTATATCATCTTTTTCTGTTTTATTCGTTTGTGTACTGAAATCATGCACTAATGAATTGTGATAACCCCAAATATTTTCTGTACAATCTTCTTCATTTTCTGTTTCCAATTGTTTATCCGTTATGTTAACTTGTTCTTGAAATTCAGATATCCCAATTGCTCTTTCTTTTACCATTTTCTTAATTGAATTCACAGCGTGACCCACCGCAAGATAATCTTCGAAATGTATTTTTTTAAATCTTGGATCTAGTAAAGTGGCGATAGCCAATTTGTCTACTTTTTCTGTTAATCCAAACCTTCTTGCTATTTGTGCCAGCAAAGATTCTTTAAATTTTGCTACATTTGCTTCTTGAGGTATAATTTTTTCAATTGCCTTTTTCATGCAGTGGACCAATGGAATAATTTTACTTACAGTGACATGCTTTTCAGCACAAACTTCCTTCGTACATACTTCTAAGGGTTTCAGCAATAACTTGAGTTCTTTTAAAATGACCGTTTCAGCTCCATTTAACATTACAGGTGCTTTTGGATCATTTAGTAAAATTTCTCCAACATATTTATGTAACTTCAGAAATCGTTCCACCATATAAAATGTAGAGTTCCACCTCGTTGGAACCTGTTGCTTTAACTTCAAAAAGTTAGACTCACTCGTACCATCTCGGAGTTGTAATTGGCGCAGCAAATCTGTGGCAGATACTGATTGCTTAAACCAGGTGACTATAGTTTTCACTCTTGATGTAAGATTTGCTATTTCTGGGGCACCTTTAAAGGAATTTTCAGCAACAAGGTTAAGAGTGTGAGCGAAACAGGGCAAATGTTTAGCTTCTGAAAATGTTTCATGAACTGCTTTAACTACATTCGCCCCATTGTCTGTAACAACTCCCATTATACTTGTTTTTTGTAAGCCCAATTCTTCTAAACAATTTTCCAACTTTTTTGATATATATCCTGATGTATGTCTTTCTTCCAACGGATATGCACCTGCAGTAACACTTTTCATTTCTGTATCCTGTAAATAATGAAGTGTTACCCCTAAATAACTCTTTGTTTGGTGTGGTTCTGTCCAGATATCAGTGGTCATATTAAATACTTGAATGTTTTGTAATTTGTCTTTTAAACATTGTCTCAAAACGTCATATTTACTATTTAAAAATTTTGAAAATGTCTTCCGACATGGCACTTTATATAGAGGAGCAGTTTTATGCATCAAATACTTAAAGCCTGTGCTTTCTACCAAGGACATTGGTAAATTTTCCTTGCATAACATGAACAATATTGCATTTTTAATTTCAATTTCCTTTTCACCTCCTCTTTTAAAGGACATGATGTCTTTAAAACTTTTTACAATAGATGAACTTTTGAAGCTTGAGGAACTCTTTGGAGTTTCTGTCCAGGTACTTAATTGACCAGAAGATCCAATCGTCAACGTCGAGGCCAAACTGCAATCTTCACCTTCACTTCTTACAACTGATGGAGGGGTTGATTGAGTTGATGTTGACTGTTCACTTGAAACAGGAGATTGAACATGGGGCAATGCTGGAACAATTTCTGGTTCTCGTTCTACTTCCAAATGATGCTTATGAACTCGCTCAACATGACAGAGTAAATTGCTTGTATTACCGGAGGTTTTTAGCTTTTTTCCACAAAATTTGCAAACAGCAAACCCGTTATCTTGTTTGTGGAAATATTTCCAGGCAGAACTACGTCTCGGTCTCGGCATTTTTATAATAATCTGAAAAAATGAAAATTATATGCTACATTTTTATTTTGTATTGGGTAATTGTTCACTTTAACTACTTCTGGAATTTTCGTGTTTTTTCTGGCTAGACAGCCTCAGGGCGTCCTCCTAGATCGTTTCCCACCATTCAAACCTTGTGCAAATGAATTTTCCTTACCCTTTAGTTATACTAAGACATTGGCGCGACCTTGAAACACAACAAGAGAGAAAAAAAGGGTATTTGCACAAGGTTTGAATGGAAGGAAACGATCTAGGAGGACGCCCTGAAGGTGTCTAGCCAGAAAAAACGGGAAAATTCCAGAAGTAGTTAAAGTGAACAATTACCTTGTATTGTTACATTATTTGCTCTATTTAATAACCAACTACCGAGCGATCATTTAAAAAATAAATCGAGTTTGCTTTGGAGGCTATGCTATAGCATGGGTTGCCATAGGTAACACGCAGACTCGATTTATTTTTTAATTGATCGCACCGTATTTACTACACTACTACTAATTCACATAATCAATTTTAAACTTACTTGAAACCAGGGTTATGAATATGATGTGTAATTGTGCAAAACAAAAATGCAGCAAGACACGAGCCAACACCCAACACATAAAATACGATGCGTGATGGAACTGGATGGAACAAGAACAAACTTGCTGAAAACGCACATTGCCAATACCAACCTTCAAAACTAAAATTCGCTCATTACTCAGTCAACATCGAAATATTGAACATCGATTTTTAGAGATACATCGAATTAAGAAAACATCGATAAAAAAAATCGATGTTACAACAGAAAATCGAATGATTTTGCAACATCGATGTTTTAGTCCCATCTCTAATTCATTATATTCATTATTATCGTAGCCAACGTTAAATAACTAGCCGTGCTGAGAAAAAGGCAACATCGCAATCGTTCAGACTGGCGGACCGGGTGAACCGCCGAACATCGAACGCCTAACAAACATAAAGGCGCGTTTTTACACGTTCTCAATAAATTGACATTGTTTATTAGATGATTATTAGTACATATTACAACAATTCCCATCTTACCCCCATGGAGGATGATATCTAATTTTACACTGCGGCTCGTAACAAAATCAGAACGGGGAGCAAACTTTTTTTTACAGACAGAATAGATATTTATAACAAAGGTGCTGTGCTTTCTACTTTTCCTCATCACCGTAGAGGTAGAGTGTAAGATGCGTTTTTTTACTGTGGTTTCCCTAGTAGTCCTAATCTACAATAAGAAAAATTCTTCGTAACAAGTAACTAAATAACTTGTGGAGATAATTCTTCTCCTTTAATAAAAACTTTTTTCTACTTCCTTCTCTAAAGTGTCACATTTTGCACTGACAAATAGTGTACAAAACGTCACTTTAAAAACGATTGTTCATTAGTCACAACTTGGTGTCCATTCGGGCGTTTTCGGAATATTAAACACGCTACACGCTCGAAGTTTCTTTAAACACGGCTTGAATTTTTTAGACATATTTAGCTCTAGATCAAGTTGTTATTTTGACGTTTATCAGTTTCGCATCCGGCGTGAAAGAAAACGTCATTGCAGTGGAATAATTCGTTGTATTTTTCAAATATGGACCTGAAGCCACCAACAGTTTGTATCCTGAGAAATATATACACTCACCGGCACAAAATTCGATCCATGAGCATTATTTGAATTAACTTTTTTAATTAAGTTTTATTTTATTTATCATATTTTATTATTGGTTAATTGATGAGTTTAGAAGGATTGTAAGTCAATTTTAACGTAATTAAACCAAAACTCACATTTTATTTATCTAATAACAAAAATAATACAAAACCTCTTAAAAATTTAACACGAAATGTAATAAACTAAAAACTCATTAATCGTGTATTGCCTCCTCTAGCTTGAATTAGAGCTTCCATTCGTCTTGGCATTCCTTCAAAAAGGTCCTGAATGACAGTTTGGTCTATTTCTTGGCATTCTTGAATGACTGCTGCACTTACGTCTCTCAAGTTTGCAGGAGCGGGAGTTCGGTTTTTAACTCGTCTTCCGACCATGTCCCAAACATGTTCGATTGGATTAAGATCGGTACTTCTTGCAGGCCTAATCATATGGTGGATTTCAACTGTGTCCAAATACTCATTTACGATTTGAGCAATGTGTGTACGGGCATTATCGTGCTTTAGAATGGAGTCATTAGCAATAAATGGGGCTAAGGGCACAACATGTGGTTCCAGGATGTCCCTAATGTACCTGTTTGCTGTCATTGCCCCTCCATTTACCACCACTAATTCGGTGTGAGCTTCCATACTAATGCCACCCCATACCATGATTGAACCACCACCAAAACTGATCCCTGGCACAAAATTGCACTGAGCAACCCTTTCGCCAGTGCCACGCCATACTCTTTGACGGCCATCTGGAGATCTGAGGCAAAATCTTGACTCGTCAGTGAAAAGAATTCGACCCCATTCTTCAATTCCCCAGTTTCGATGTTCGTGAGCAATGAGAAGCCTCACTACTCGATGTTCCCTGGTCAACAGTAGGCAATGTGCGAGTGTTCTTGCACTTAAACCGTGTTCCTCTAACCTTTTTCTTACGGTTTGTTCACTTACTGCAACACCCCGTACCTCCCTCAGTTCGTTCCGTGCTCTAACTGCAGTAGTGTCCCTGTTTCTCAGGATTGTTAAAGTAAGAAAGTGATCATCATGGGCAGTTGTAGACCTTTTTCTTCCTGACCCAACTCTTCTGGTACAGCCTTTGGTTTCTGGAAATCGTTTAACAGCTCTTTGGATACTACATCTTGAAACACCAAGAACGCCAGCCACGTAATACTTCGACTGTCCATCTTGAATTAAAGCAATAGCTCCGGCAGTATCGGATGGAGTTAAACCCATATTTTAGTTTTACGAATACTAATTTACTTGTTTTCAACACAGTCGTGAACAGTGCTATACAAAGAGTGGAAAAAAATACGAAAGAACAATATGTAGAAAATCCTCAAAAACTGTTAAAATTCATTCAGACTTGGAATATAAAAATGTTTTGCTTGTCTTAAATGAAAAAGTAACTAAACACTGTTTACACTTGCTATATCAAATATACAACGTACATTTGATATGATGTGCTCATAAAAAAAAGATTTGATAAAAATATTGGATGGATCGAATTTTATGCCGGTGAGTGTATATTCCTATTTGGTACTATGGCAGCCACAAAATTTTGGCCGTCACTTTCTTGACATTCAAGAAAAGTGTAAATAAACCTTTAGGAATCGTAACCCTACTTTCGATTCTTGTCATTTTGACAATCAATTTAAACTGTTTGAAGTTCAGATATTCCAAAAATCCGACATGAATAAACAAAATTAGAGCAATCGTACATAGATAACCTGAGGTAAACGTTCTGTGCAGTAGAAATGAGAAAATAATTTTGAGTTTTGAAATTTACCACCCAAAAAATAACGTTCATAATCAAGACGGTAATCATGATGACAATAAAGTACGGATTACAATTTTTTTTTTTTGAATTGACAGTCAATGACGGCCAAATTTTTTTGGCCGGCATAGTACGTTCATTTAGTTTGTATGTTTAAATTAACGTTTAATAAAAAAGTTGCTTGTTTCGTTTGTGTGTTCCATTTGTTAATTTGGTCGTAGAAAAAGTATAGTATTCAACTCGTTTATAAACTTCTCTAGACACTTGTTTATTAAACACTCGCTTCGCTACGCTTCGCTCGTGCCTAACTTAAAACGCGTGTCTAAAGTGCCGTTTATAAATCTTGTTGCATAATATACTATTACTAGACATTCATTAATATAAATTTTTGTCTCAATATTTAAAGAATTATTAAAATTCAATGTAAAAAAATATATACTTACTTACCAAATTCAACAATTTTATGTTCTCAACCAATCAAATTAGTTTCGATTGAAAATGTTGTTATTAAATCGTTAAAATTGTTTATTACTCGTATATCTGCTTTCATAAAATTCTCTACTTCATCGTTTTGCCTTTTGGAAATTGTTTCACGCCTAAACTCTGGATCAGTTCTCTCTTTAATTGCTGGCTTTGATAGATAAGACGCTAAATTTGGAATCACGCTAGGAACAGCCGCATCTTTTAGTCTGGGGCTTTTTAAAAGCAATTGTTTACAGTTTCCATCAGGTTGCAAATGTTTATCATATAAAATCATATCATCAGAACTAAAATGTAATTGACAGACCACACTTTAAGCTGAAGTTTTTTCAAGGGATTGCTTTTAACTATTCTTGTTTGGGCTCTACATTTTTAGGAAATTTGAAAACACTTACAACGCGATTGTTTTGTGCATTTCTTAAAGACGAGTCGTAATTACTGTTACAGCCTGTTACACAACACCTACTAGGCATGTTTGAATAATATTTAAATTTTAAATACCTGTTAGAAGTTAGAACCAACGATATTTCGTTTAACACACAAAAGTTAGGTTAGGTTTGTCTCGGTTTAACTTCCACCAAGTTGACGGCTTTAATTCCTGAAGAAAATGCCACAATTTATTTCACAAACTCTATACTAAATTCCCTTCAACTTTTAAACAACTTGGTAGCTTAAAATTTTGGAAATAAACACAGTTTTCTGAAGTTAAAACGTTAAGATCACTGTATACACAAATGCAAATCTGCACAAACTGACTCGGTCCTAGGTCTGCGGGCATTGTTGCCAAATTTACTTGAGCACGGCTAGTTCATTTAACGTTGGCTACGTTATTATTCACTTAATCATCCGAGCTCCCTCAAGAGTCTCAATGAAAAATAAAAGGTTAGCTTTTCCTTTGTAACCAAACAGGTAAATTTTGAAAGAAGTACGAGGCTGCGTCCTCACAATACTGAAACGCTCATGTGAGCAATATCACTCACGATCCTAGGATAAGCCAATTGGCAGGAACCTAGAAGATATATAATTACACATAAATCGCTGTATTTTTGTAATGCATATTAAGACAAATAAAGCCTCTTTCTATTCTATTCTATTCTATTCCTCAAGAGTCTCACGCTCTACCTTGTTAACTTTGTTTACCTTAATGTAAATAAACTATTTACAACCACCAAACATTGTTAAAAGTTCAATTTAATAATCAGGCAGAATGGATTCCTCATTTAGAAAATGATATACCAGATAGTAATAATCGACATCATATTCAAATTAGCCTTGAAATTTTAGTTAAAAATATTAATAGTTCACATAATTGGAAATCCCCTGGAGGTGACCAAATTCATAACTTTTGGTTAAAAAAATTTACTTGTATTCATAAATGCTTACTTGATCACTTTAACGGATTTATTAGGGAACCTAACACATTTCCAGAGTTTTTAGCCCACGGTATAACATATCTGAAACCAAAAGATTCCGATACTAAAAATCCATCAAAATATAGGCCAATCACATGTCTACCTACAATTTATAAAATTATGACATCTTGCATTATAGCTATTAAGACAACAAGAGTTTTATAGACGATTTAAAAATCGAGATCGTAGTTTAAATCAGAGCGACCGCAGGGAGCGAGGATTTAATAGATCGAGATTTTTAAACTATAAAACACGCGTTGTCTTCAAGATTTTTTCTAACACTAACATCTTATCAGAAATTTTAATAAATTCAGAAATTATTCGAGGCGCGTCACAATACACAAAATGCGGAGGTTGCCGTGGGTACTATGGTAATAATATCAACAAATTTGGAAAAAAACAATTTTCATCGTTGAAATGTGCCAAAACGTTCCAAAAGAAATAAGAAAAAAGGGGCAATTTGTTACCAATGAAGTCTAAAAGTGCATACGAAAAGGTGTACGTTTCGTTTCAAGGCCGGAACAATAAAAAAAGCATCACGGAGGTAACGGAAGATGTCATTTTGGCTTTTCTTGATATGGGGTAAGCGTGTAGAACTTCATTAAAAGTTAATTCACACTACGGCAAGAATCATTTGAAGAAAATGTAAAGATTGCCAGTTTTCGATGGCCGGGCACTTGCATTGGATGAAACAGCAGAAGTTAAAGAAGAAGATGTTAGGAACAAGAGCACGAAGCTAATGTGGCAGTTCCAATTCAATAATTGTACTTTTCACTTTTGTGATAATTACTGTAAAAATGATGAATAAAATGTTACTTGAATGATGTGTGTGAGCGTATTTTATGATTCTATAAGATACGTTGCTATTGACGACGTGTCTTATAGAGAGAAGTGTATTTTATGGGAAACATAAGGTGTGAGCTCAAATGCACCATGGAAACAGTATAAGATATTAGTGTTAGAAAAAAGTAATAATTTACGACCATTGTCAAAAATTAAATATACTTAATGAAGAACAAAAAGGTTGTGTTAAAGAGTGTTTTGGTTGTAAAGAACAACTCATAATAGATACGGTAATAATGGAACAAGCTAGAAAAAATAATAGAAATATTTATACCGCATTCATAGACTACAAAAAAGCCTATGATTCAGTACCACATTCATGGTTAAATAAAATTCTTAAAATTTATAAAATTAATTTGGATTTGATTAACTTTTTATCTCATGTTATGACATTTTGGAGAACTACTTTAAATTTATCAATAAACAATACTAAATTAAAATCCGAGCCTATTCAAATTAAACGGGAAATTTATCAAGGAGATTCTTTAAGTCCTTTATGGTTTTGTCTAGCTATTAATCCTTTGACAAATCTATTAAATAGCACTGGATATGGTTTCAATATTAGACTTAATAATACCACACTATCCAAATTAAATCACCTTCTTTATATGGATGACATAAAACTTTATGCATCAAAAAAGAATCACATTTTATTTTTACTAACAATAACTGAAAATTTCTCAAATGATATTGGGATGAGTTTTGGTATTGATAAGTGTAAAATGCAATCAATATGTCGCGGTCATTACGAACATTTAGAATATATAACTCAAGAAGGAGAAATCATTAAAAATTTAAATAAAGGAGAATTTTATAAATATTTAGGTATTAATCAATCAAATCATATTCATAACTCAATTATAAAAGAAAATTTAGAAAAGCAATTTTATTTAATTCGCTAACTTTAATCTAAATTCCAAAAAATCATTTATTAAAATTTAACATAAAATAACATTTTTAATTTACAATGCGAAAATTTCCGATAATAATGCGGAATCTGGAAAAGTGCCCCGAATGCTTGCAGCGTTTCCACGTTGAATTAAATCTATTTTAAAATCAAAATTAAACGGTAATAATTTAATTAAAGCAGTTAATACATATGCTGTTCCATTACTGACCTATTCTTGTTGTTTGGAAAATGACAGTTACAAGTTATATTTTGGTAGAACAATTTTAACTGACATTCATATTAAGCATAACAGACCAGACATTATAATTTTAAATAAACAACAAAAGCAAGCATATCTTTTAGATATAGCTGTTCCAAATTCACATAATATAACACAGACATATAACACAAAAATTAATAAATATTTAGAGCTCTCCGTTGCTATGAGAAATCTTTGGTGTTTAGAAAAAATTTCGATTTTACCACTTGTAATTTCAGCAACGGGTAGAGTACCGCAATCTCTTTTTAAAAATTTAAAAATTCTGGATTTAGATAACACATTGGTAGTTGAAATTCAAAAAGGTATATTATTATACTCATGTCACATCGTGAGGAAGTTCCTTAACATTGACACAGAACATAATACACAACAAAGTCAAAATGCGGAGGCGAGACGCCTGTAATTATGTTGATAAGCACTGCACTATTACTTGATAGTAATATCCGTAATAGTGTATATACTCCGGCAAAATTGCCGTGCCGCCGGGTGGAGGTGGGATACGAAAAAATTAATAAAATTCAAAGTGAGTCGTTTTTTGTGCCGGTCAGTGTATATCCAAGGAAACTTTTTGACAAATATTTTTTCAGTATCAAAAATGACATACTTTGCCCCAAATAAATGGTTCTTAGGACGTTTCGTTGAAATTATTTTAAAATTTAAAATTCTTAATTTAGGGAACCTTTTCAGACCATTACAATAGTTGTAAATATCTTTTACAAAGAAAACGTATATAAATCATTTTTACAACTATTATTAATTATAGCAATGTCACAATTCAAAATTTTCTACTAATCAGGGGCAAATTATTTATAACGACTGTTCAAATAAATTTGTGGTCAAACAGTTCTCTTTACTTTCCTTTCTCTTTTCGGCTTTGCAAATGTTGACAAATCATTCAGATGCATAACTTAGGATTTTGGGATGACAATTCAGAGATTTTGACACCCAGCAGTTACTGAATTGTGGTGTAGGGGGCTGTATGCTTGGGAAGTACTGTAGTGACCCGGTTTAAAATTTAAAATTTTTAATTCCCGGTACCGCCACGAGAGCGCGCCAAATGGGAAGGTACTACCGGCTAGACTAGGAACTAAGGGATGGGGTTGGTAATCTTGGCGAGTTGGCGACGCGGTTGAAAAGCGGAAAGATAGGGGGGATAAAAACGGGCTCGCGCGGGCGGTTGAAGGGGGTAGGTCACTTTTGTTTGGTTTTTCGAAACGAACAGACCTTGCGAAGAGCGATCCAATATTCCAAAAATCTGTAAGTTACATCTGAACCGATTACACTACCGTTCCGAGTAGATATTTTGTGTCCCCGTGAGGAATTCGACGTTTTTAATTCACCTGGGTAATTTATCCCACTTTCGTTGCCTTTTTTTGTGTTTTGTTTTTTTGGGACCAGGACCACGTGGTAAGGGTATGTTGTAGTTTTCATTTTGTTGCCTGCTGTTGTTTTAAAAAGCGTCCATTTGTTAATTTTAAGCGTTATCTTTCTTCTGGGAGGTTCTTTTTTTTAACAATCTGGTAATTTCGAAAATTCGGAGCCGTCGTCCGAACCGCGTGCGTCCATTTTGTTTTTTTTTCTTCACTAACATTTTCTAACGGCACTCGGCCCGCCATTTTCTTTTTGTTTAACATTACCAGCGATTATTGTATTCGTGATTTATGTTGTTTACTGATATTTGTGCCATTTAAAGTGGTTTTATTTTATCGTTATTTAACTTCGCGTTTTGTTCTCTTTTATTTCCTCATTGTTTAATGTTGCGGTTTGTTTTGCTTATGTTATCCTTGTTTAATGTTGCGTTTTGTTTTGTTTATTTGATCCTTGTTTAATGTTGCGCTTTGTTTTGTTGAATTTTCGCATCGTTTAATGTTACGCTTTGTTCGATTGAATTAAACTCGGTTGTTGTTTTTTTTTCTTTGTGTTGTCGCTAGATTTCGGAAAAGTTAAAGTTAAAATGTTGTAAGTAGGATCACATGGGGGCTAGGTGACATTCAGGAGGTCGGGGGATTGCTTAGTCAAATTTCCGTGGGGGCGACGGTTATGTAGGACCGTATAACGGAGGTGGTACAAGTTCTGCTGTATGCGACTCTGAGAAGCTGACGTGAAGTCCCCGTCGCAGTTATAGGGATCTCGGGAGTTTGTCGGTAAACGGTTGGTTGGGGAAAGTGGAACAAGTTCTGCTCTATGCGACTCTGAGAAGCTCATCGTACAACCCCGAACGCTTATATCACTCGGAATTGGTCGGTAGACAGTAGTCCGACACGCGATACCTCGAGTACCTATAAATGTCGCTGCTTTCAAGACGATTCAGATTTTTCTGAGTCCCCTCGCGGCCGAAAGTTTGTTACCTCCAGCTCTAAGCTCCCGTTGGCGTACCTTGACCAGTTAGTTTCAAATAACCATTGTTTTTGTCATTAATCTAATTGTGAAATATGAGTAATACCTGGGATACGGTTTTTGAAGAGGGTTTTTCATCCGTCCCTGTCTGTAATAACTGCACCATAATTTGTTTACTTGTTTTGCAAGCTTTAACTGTCATTTTGTCTCATGTGCCCGTTTTTCTGTTATTTTAAATATTGTTGCATTCATCTTGTCGTTTATTTTTGTGATGTACTCAACTAGTTAATTTCTTGTACTTCGTTAAACTTAATTTCTGTCCTTTGTATTCGCTTCAATTTCTTTTTTCATCAAAGTTATTACAGGCATTTTTAATAAAAGGTATTTTGCGTCCCTCACATGTGTGTTTTATTTGCGGCACTCTTCCAACTGGAACCCTCATCGTTTGCATTCCGAACCTTTTTCCGCCAAAAGAAAGACACAACGTAGGGCTCCTCCGCTTCGATGACGATCACGACCACATTTGTTACCGTTTTGCGCAGGTTCAAATATTTGGCGGAAAAAGTAATGTATTCAAATCATTACAGTACCTTAACTCTAGTTTTCATTGTAGGCAGTTTATGTCGTATGTTCAAATCAAACTCTTCCCAAAATGATTTTTGAACAGGGCAACGCCAGACGTTAGTTTTTTTTACAATGGCCACTCATTGACTGTCCGGCTAGGTTTCTAGATGTATCGCCAAGAGAACAATAGAGCCTGTTACCGCTTACCATAAGAAGACTACGACTATCGGAACATCTGACAAATAACCGACCGAATATCAGTTTTATTACGTGGGCACTAACATCTTTATACCAGCAATCACACTATACTGAAAATACGTGGCGTAACGGTCCATTTGCAACACTAAAGGGACAATACGAGGTGAAATATCGGTTACGTATTGTCTGTCAGATACAGAGATCGTCATTCCCATCATACACAATTTAAATTGATTCATAGCTTGAAGGGTTAGTGTCCTAATAACTGCGGTGAAACAAGATAAGTACTATTAAAACTTGTGATGTTATGAGAATCTTATCATTTTATTAGATTATAAAGATATATAAAAAAATAAATAAAACAAACAACCGACTTTTTTCCGGATGTTGCATTTTTATAGGAGCAATATCACTGAAAAATCGAATGATTTTTGTAATTTTAAGTTCAGAATATTTATGTAACTGTTGAGACATACGAGTATATTTAATACATAAAGTTCGTTCCAAATTATTGAAACAATTCTTCTTCCTATTGACCATTTTTATAAACTGATGCGTTATTGCAAACCATTCACTTTCGGCTCAATAGCACTGTTCCGGACTTCTTAATGATTTGATCATAAATACATACACATTTAATTTCAGTTGTTTTAAAATCAGCAATATTCGTTACGTGCATAATCTTTTTTAAGTGATAGTTTATGTTTGCAAATCAATAGTTGCGTCTTTCACAGACATTTTTGATTCCTGCACATTTACACAAATTTAATAGTTGTATCGTCACTCCATTTGATTATCCTAAAAAAGCACGTTTTAACAATAAATAATTACAATACAACAGATACGCTGACATTACTATTCGGTTTTAGTGATTTATACGAATCATTGGCACCGTGTAAATAAGCCTTAAAGAGCTTAAGAATGTTTCCCATGTAAAGTTACTTAGAAAATAATTTTCGTCATTTTTTTTTCAATATAATTAAGAATCTGAAATATTACACACTGAACGTAGACAATTCACTTAAGTCTATAAAGTAATGTCGGTTGCGAGAGAGCAATTTAAATAAAATTTTCATTAGGTACCTAATAATCACTATCGAAACTGCTCGACGACGTTATCTAATTAGAGTTATTTCGTATTCTATAAATCCTTTGATGTAAAATTAATGTGATTAAAGAGAGCGTTTTCTTCTGATGTTCAAAAAGTAACAGGCAATATAAAATGAGAGCAAATGTGGCTTAGCCCAGTATTGTGCCTCCAGTAGACATGGAAAACCATATTAAAAAAAGTTTTGCCTTGAATATAACAGTTTTTAAAATTGTTGGTGTATATCGCTCAACCAAGTATACACATTTACTCAAGTTATTTTCATATATGTTATATACATTTACAATGCTGCCAACAATCATATTTGGGTTTATTCAGTTATTTTGCAACAGTAATTTCCTCTACAACGATTTGGTGGGCATTGTAATGTTTTTTCTATCCCCAAAGTTATTCTTCGTTGTTAAAAATGGAGACAAAGTTAAAAGATGTATTCATTACTTTGATAATAAACTTGTGACAAGTATGAATGATGGACATGATGAAATTATCGACAAGTGTGTTAAAAGTTGTCGAAGAAATTCTCTTGTTTACTTCATTTCGTGCAATATATGTTCGTCAGCTTGGTTTATTAAATCGTTTTTCCGTGAAGACATTTCTGAGTTACCACTTGACGTGTGGAACCCATTTAAAGAAAACGATAGATCAATATTTTATTACTCTCTTTATGTCAGCTTAAGCTTAGGTATACATATTTCATTTATTTTTTATGTATTTGTTAAAACAAATTTTCAGGTGTTTATTATCTAGGATTTATGTGTTCAGCAATGGAGCCTCTAATTGCTGGTTTAATTCATCATGGTGCGACTCAACTTCGAGTTCTTAAGAGAAATTTGCAGTACCTTGATGAATACGTGGAAAATAAAATCGTCAAAATGAATTACAAGTGCACGCCTGATATCAGATCCAGGCTTATCCACGATAGAATTAAAGAATGTGTATTGCATTATGATTTAATTTTAAAGTAATTGTACTTATTATGTATTAAGTTTTCGTTACTTAACGTTTTACTTTATTTTTAGCTACACTGTGGATTTAGAAAGCTGCTTTTCAGGAGCAATGGTTAGTCAATTCGTGGAAAGTATTACTGCACTTGGAGTATGTTGTCTACAGATTAGTCAAGTTAGTCAATTCGTCAAGGTAGATATATTAATTTGTGGCAAATTGTAATGTTGCTACTTTTTAGGTCAAAACCTATAATGTTGATTTCTATATATTACTTTTTGATCTATTTGTCATACTATTTCAAGTGTTCTTCTATTGTTATTATGGAACACTGCTTATCGAAGAAGTTTGTTTTAAAATATAATAGAGGATGATGTACTCATTAAGGCCCTTTTTGTAGCATAATAGTTTAATAAGTGCAATTTACATGAGCAAGTGGTACGACTATACTCCACAATCTAAAAAAGCTCTCTTGATTTTAATGGAACGCTGCAAAAGACCTATAAATATCACTGCTGGAAAAGTGGTGGAAGTATCTTTAGAAACGTTTATTTTGGTAAAACATTTTTAAAATTAATGTGATGTTAATAATTTTTAAATTACAGATATTAAAAAGATCGTACTCATTGCTTGCCGTTTTAAAATCTCAATAATAATGATAATAATGTTTCAACTGTTTATAGTAAGCAGGTAAGTACAGTAATGTATTAATGTTATAAGTATCATAAAGAAAAGTTTCAATAATTGTATGAAATGTAGTTTGCAGCTTATTGCAGTTTGTTTTGTTTAGTTATGTAGGTATAATATAACTTTATTCTTTATCTTGGTGAGTGGATTTTTGAAAGTTCCCATGGCAAAGTGCGTTGATAGTTGTTAAAAAATATTCAAATATTACAATAATGTAGGTACTTACAGACGCCGCAAAGTCTTTCTATTTATTATTTTCCCAGTTAAATTGCTCATGATTCACATGCACCGACACATAACCTCAAACGTGTTATCTTCACATTGCATCGTTCTCTAAAATTTTAATAACTTACTTGGGAATTTCAAAATGTTCTAGACCGGCCACACCAGAGAGGGCCACACACTTTCCGGTCAAATTAGGTCCGGTTTATAGTTTAAGAATCCGGTTAATTTTTCAAACCCAAACTTCTTTGCAATTTTACCCCACTGTTTACAAAAATGAGCAAAAATATCGTTTTTGTTAAATTTTGAAATTTACTAGAAAATAATTTTTTAATAGCAGTTGAAAAATTGAATCAGTATTGACACAAATCTTAATTTACTTTTAACATGGGTGATGTTAGGAACAACTTAGCATTTAAAAAGTCCGTGCAAGTGCTTTTGTTAGCTCAGAGAGAAAAGAGTCAGAGGACTCTAGCATATCGCTTTGATTCAAACCTATCTATCTAAAGTTCTAAGAAGACGTCGGGAGACTGGACGACACAAAAGGAGGCCTGGACAAGGCCGAAAACGAATCACAACACCTCACCAGGACCAATACTTAAGATTAATAAGCATTAGAGAAGGGTTTCTCACTGCTCTCCTATTTTTTAAAATCGCATGTTAGACAATATGCACTCCGTCTGAGTGAAAATACGGTTAGAAAACGACTAAAGGAGGATCAGATACATCCGAGAAGACCAGCTACTGGACCCAAGTTAACTGCAGTCCTTCGGAGGGCCTGCTTAAACTTTGCACATGTTGAACATGTCAATTGGATCGAACAAGATTGGCGCAGAGTTTTGGTTTTCGATGAACCCAGGTTCTGTCTATACAAGTCTGACGGACAGGTAATAGTGTATAGACGACCTGGTGAGCAATATGCGCAATGTAATGTCGTTACTAAAGAGAGTTTTGGAGCGGCGGGTCTGAATTCCTCCAGTTTACCTAATGTAATCCGAACAACCAAAAGGGTCTACTTAATCCTTCGACCGAGTTCCTCCAGAGTTATCAATACCACCTAGCGCACATGTAACACATTTAATTTTCAATTTTGTCCGACTGAAATTGTGATAGATTTTGAAATTGTAATTCACAAGGCAGTTAATTTTAAGTAGTCCACTGCTAAAATAAATTGGTTGCCGTTTTCATCTAGCACAAGGCACAAGCATGGTACAGAAAAATCCAATCTTTGGGGTTAACAAAATTTTACAAAGATACCAGTTCAGTAGAGGGGCATTTTTTAAAATTGTTTTTCGGAATGCCTCTTTTTAAAGCCTAGTGATGTTGACGAGTATTTCTTAGGATTATGTGAAATACTACCTTGCAACAACTCTGGTACTGTTCAATTCAGTGATTATACACTCCTGGAGAGAAAAACCCGGACACTAGAATTTTTTCATTTATTAATTAATTTAAGATTTAAGAAAGTGAACAATAATAATAAATGATAACAAAAACTTTTATTTATAACAATCGGCATGTGTAAAACTGATTAGAGAATTGGAAGAAATGTGTATCTCCCTTGTATTTTAAGGTAAATTTAAAAAAATAATTTTTTTTTAAGTGTCCGGGTTTTTTTGTCCAGGAGTGTATGTATAATTGATAATTACATCAGTGAAGAAACTCTATTTCTTCCCCACATATGGGCAAGTGCTTCCAATGTATCATATCGCACAACAAACGCATGCGAATCATTTCATGCGAAATTTAACACAACTTTTTACCAAAACCATCCTAATTTGTATCAGTTTATTGAAGTTTTATTGCAGTTTCAATCCCAAATGTATGCCAAAATAAAAGGTGCATCAAAATTAAAAAGTTAGTAGACAAACAAGCCTAAAGCAAGAATTTGTCTCAAGGCAGATTGTGCAGTATGAAACAGGGCAAATAACAAGAAAGAAGTTTATATTTTATTACAATGGCCCATGATATAAGTAATTAGTCAGCATGCTGCGCCAAATTTTAATCCTTTCGGCAAGGTGTCCTGGAGGAATTCGGATAGGGGATTATAGCTACCTGAGGCTTGGTGGAGGAACTCGGATGCGTCCTTTTGGAGGAGGGTGAATAATGGTATGGATAGGAATATCTTTAGACGTAGCTACAGAGCTGGTAGTTTTAGATAGACGCAATTTAAATGCACATCGATATATCACGAACATCTTGGAACCTGTTGTTGTACCATTCGTAGGGCAAGACTTCATTTATATGCAGAATAATGGACGGCCACATATTGCAAAGGTAGTTTCCGACTAATTTGGGAATATTGAAAATTCAGTTATGGAGTGGTCAGCACGTAACCCTGACCTCAACCCAACTCAGCACTTATGGGATAATATGGAAAAACGGTTACGGGCAATGGAAGGGCATCCAAATATATTTTGGATATTTGGGAAAATATAACCCAAAACCATAACAGAAACCTCATTCTTAACATGCCAGAACGTTATCGAGCTCTAATTAACACTAGAGGAAACAATAGAAGATTTCAGGAAAATAATCTTTAAATTTAGATGGTTTTTTCGATTTCTCATTTTTACTCGTGATGTTACCTTTTCGAATTTTTGTATTTTTTTTACATTTATGTGCTTTTTTTGTAAGAAGAAAAAGTGATGCGTTAATTTTGGTGGAAAAAGTAAAACTTACAAAGCTACCCATGGCTTGCTTAATCGCATCGACCACTCACCAAGATAAAGAATGGAGTATACACTGCGTTTTTTATTTCGCACACACACTTCAGCTTTATTTAAAGGTTTTAAAGAGTGAATAAATATCAAGTTATATTTGTATGCAGTGGCGGCGGCATTAGCTATAAAAGCATATATTTTCCATAAACACGGAAGACTGCGAAGAGTTCTATAAATTCCAGCAAGAACTTTCTGTTAATCTGGCGAAAATCCGTCATTTTCAAACAATAATTTGTCGCGAAATACAAATCGCCAAAATCTGGTTTTATTATTTGGTACTACACCACTGCAAAAACCGACGTTTTTTAAAACCGTTCACCGCACACACTTGCTCGAATTGGCTAGTCTGTCGAACAAGTTCGACGGACATAATCAAGGTAAACGTGATAATTTTCCTCATTTTTGTTCGCGAGCAAATACGACGCTTTTCTAGACACACACTTCAGGTTTGCATCGTTTTTGTTCGAACAGACTTGTTCATCGAACAAAAACGCAGTCTGTGGGGCCCTTAGTGAACAAGTCAATCCATTTGAAATAGGCAACCAAACTTACAGATCCATGAATCCTATGTTCAGTAAAATAAAAAACTTACGGTATAAAAATAATGTTAAATGTGATGAAATATGTAAACTTATTCTAGCCCTCTTCTCTTTAGGTTATGTGTACTGTAGTGACCCAGTTTAAAATTTTAATTTTTATTACCGGTACCGCCACGAGAGCGCGCCATTGTACTAGCGGCTAGATTAGGAACTAAGGGTTGGGGTTGGCAATCCTGCGGAGTTGGGAGAGCGGAAATATAGCGGGGGTAAAGCGGGCTATCGCGCGCGTGATTGTTTGGTTTTTCGAAACGAACACGTACGTAGAGCGATCGATATTCCAAAAATTTGTAAGTTAAATCTAAATCAATTCCACTACCGCCCCCAGTAGATATTTTGTGTTCCCGTGAGGAATCCGACATTTTTAATCCACCGGGGTACTTTATCCCACGTTCGTTGCCTTTTTGTTTTTGGTTATTGGGACCAGGACCACGTGGTAAGGGTATGTTGTAGATTTCATTTTGTTGCATGCTGTTTCTTTAAGAAGCGCCCATTTGTTAATTTTAAGCGTTATCCCTAAGTTTCTCCCGGGAGGTTCATTTTTTTTGCAATCTTTTAATTTCGGAAATTAGGAGCCTTCGTCCGAACCGCGTGCGTCCATTTTGTTTTTTTTTTCACTAGCATTTTCTAACGGCACTCGACCCGCAATTTTCTTTTTGTTTAACATTACCAGCGATTATTGTATTCGTTATTTATGCTGCTTACCGATATTTGTGCCAGTTAAAGCGTTTTTTTATTTTATCGTTATTTAACTTCGCGTTTTGTCCCCTTTTATTTGCGCATGGTTTAATGTTGCGTTTTGTTTTGCTTATTTATTATTGTTTAATGTTGCGCTTTGTTTTGCTGAATTTTCTCCTCGTTTAATGTTACGCTTTGTTCAATTGAATTAAACTCGGGTTTTTCTTTGTGGTTGCTAGATTTCGGAAAAGTTAAAGTAAAATGTTGTAAGTGCGCCCCTATGGGAGCTAGGTGACAATCAGGAAGTCGTGGGGTTGTTTAGTAAATTTCTGTGGAAGCTACGGTTATTTAGAGCCGTTAGCGGGGGCGGACCTTAGTCTTTGCGGGAGCGGCGTCGGGATGTTTTCGTGAAGCTTCCGTCGAGGTTATAGAGACTTCGGGGTTTTGTCCGGAAACGGTTGGTTGGGGACGGCGGAGCTAGGTCTTTGCGGCTGCGGTCTAGGAATGCTAATCGTACGACCCCGAAACGCTCTGTCACTCTTGCTTGGTCGGTGAAATAGTCTGACGTTCATTAATACCCCAAATATCTATAAACGTCGCTTGATTTCAAGATGATTCAGATTATTCTTCTGAGTCCCTTCGCGGCCGAAAGTTTGTTACCTCCAGCTCTAAGCTCCCGTTGGCGGACCTTGACCGCGTAGTTCCAAATTAAGCATTGTTTTGTCATTAATCGAATTGTAAATTATGAGTAATACCTGGTATACGGTTTTTGAAGAGGGTTTTTCATCCGTCCCTGTCTGTAATAACTGCACCATAATTTGTTTACTTGTTTTGCAAGCTTTAACCTGTCATTTTGTCTGTCCTGTACCCGTTTTCTGTTGTTTTAAATGTTGCTGCAAACATCTTGTCGTTTACCTTTGTAATGTACTCAAGTAGTTAATTTCTTCTACTAAATTAATAGTTATTTACATTAGAGTACGGGATGTGAATTTTCCGGCACGACAACTGGTTTCGGGCACGATGGCGCAGCCGAGTGCCTGATTAGTTGGAGGGCCGGAAAATACGTCCCGTACGACATTTGTATTAGACTTATCGGCTGACCAAAATATTAAATCTTTTAAAAATCAAGACTAATTTTATTGTAGAATTTGACATCGTCAATAAAGAAACGAATGCTGTGGAATCAATTCCTTGACGACCGTGACCGCTCATTTGTCTTTTTCCTAACAAATTATTTGCCGGCTAAATTTTCACGGTCGGGCTTCAAAATTTGATTTTGGTGTATTAATCGAGTGAAAAAAATGTCTAGTATATAATATAGAGTGAGTTAAATGTGACACCAGAGGCAGTACAACTAGTGGCAGGACTAAATTCTGAATTATTACCACAAAAATCGAAACAACGTTACATAGGACAATTTTTTCTCACGAAAGTATGTAATAACTATTCTTTAGTTCACAAATTTTTAATAAACCATATTTTATTACAGACAGTTTTATTAATAGGTGTTTGTGGTGCCTGTCTCCGAAAGGAGTTATATACTCTGAAAATGGAAAATGTCAAGAGAAGATATTATATTGATAACTGACACAAAAACCAATATTTGTAGATTGTTTGCCATTACCAATCCAAACTGGGTTGAAACTATGAAGAAATATATGGAAGTCAGGTTAAATTGGTATTAAAACAATTTCAAATAAAATTGACAAATATTTGAACCTTGATTGCCCTATGGACACAAGATTGAAGTTCCTAAAATGATTCGTGATGACTGATGGCCTTCCTTCAACATCAAAAATAAAATGTACTGTGTTGCAGCTACAGCTCAAACAATGGTGAGTTGTGTCACAAACTTCGATACAGTGCTTTAATCTACTTGAATTTTTAGCAGTTGCTTCCAATGTAACCATCCAACATTGAGAATTCCATCATCAGTACCGTAAGAGAAGCACCAGTACAACGTATTGACATTCAACCCAGAAGTAATAAAGCTGACAGTTACCAAATTGTTTCTGCATTGTTCTCTAAAGTGGAGAATTGTAACAATATTGTTTACAACAGTAATTTTACAAAATAAATTATGTTAATAATGTTGCAAATTATTAAAATGTCTTGTACTTAACCACTACTTCCTGGTGAAAACGAATCATCTTTCTTCGGGTGAATACAAGATTTTGGAGTTAGAATGTTTTGTATATTTTTAGTTTCCAGTTGCACTTTAGCACTAACAGCTAGTACTGGATAAAGTAGGTACACAAAACCATATATCAACTTCTGTGGTTTAGTTTTATTGTGCAATTTTGCAGATATTTATGAAACACCTGACAATTGTCAAACTTTTTGACATATACAGCTGCCAACCCAATAGGTTGTATTTTCCCTGTTACGATTATTTTCTTTTTCGATCGATATAAATTAAACAAACACATTTATCGGAAAATTTATACAGGGAAATGTGTTTTTTTATTCTAAATTAAAGTAACGTATGGACACTTTAATTTTAAAGTAACTGTGAAAAGAATAAATCAACGGTGTCCGCACATTTTTCCCCTACTCCACTAGATTTTTCCCACATTCCACTAGAAATTTTTGACATTGTACGGGAAATCGCACCTCCCTTGACCTAAAGTGTAAGGTAACGCTATATTTCCCAGATTGGGAGGCCGAAAACTTAATTTCTGTCCTTTTGTATTCGTTTCAATTTTTTTTCATCAAAGTTATTACAGGCATTTTTAATAAAAGGTATTTTGCGTCCCTCACATGTGTGTTTTATTTGCGGCACTCTTCCAACTGGAACCCTCATCGTTTGCATTCCGAACCTTTTTCCGCCAAAAGAAAATCACAACGTAGGGCTCCTCCGATTCGATGACGATCACGACCACATTTGTTACCGTTTTGCATAGGTTCGAATATTTGGCGGAAAAAGTAATGTATTCAGATCATTACAATACTATTTAATTAAAATTAAATTACAATATTGTGTTTATAGTTAATTTTATTGTTACTAATTTTTTTTTATTATTATATTTAACTTCTGAGGAGTACGGAGAGATAGCGCTGATGCTCACAGTTTCAATACGTCTTATGTTGATTCACCCCCCTGGTGACACTTCTCTATTGTCTGTAGATAAGTGCAGAGGTACCCTATGTGATTTTTTTTGTGCTCTAACTGTGCGATTTTTCGGTGCTTTCCGAACTGCATTACACGTTGTTGTTGCCCAGCCTTCTGGTTTGAACTAGGTATGTGTTTGCGGTACTAAAATTATTTCTGTTTGGCGCGAAATGTATTGTAACAATAATAAGCCACAGATGGGTTGCACGTGGGTTGGTGATGTTCCCACCATGTTTTATAAAATCTGCAATTATCTCGACCATCTCCATGTATCACGCTTTTAACATTTGTATGTAAGCTTGCGAAGGAGCGTAAGGCAGTTTGGTTCTAGTCTCGCTAAATTTATAAAATCGTACGGACCACGTTTTCTTTGTCAAATCAGATTTAAAAATCCACTAACTTTCCTTAAAAAAAAAGGCACCAAGTCTTAGAGTTGGTCTGTGGCTTTTTCACGGTTTATAAGCGCACTCCTTCATTTTGATCCCCCTTAATTATTCCCAGAGGCGCTTTTCTGTGCTAAGTATTTATTACTCCACGTTTTTTTTTTATCAAAGTGCAAAAGTCTCCACTCTCCATCTCGGTAGCAATCAATTGTATTTATATTTCAGGTATCCACGTGGGTTTTTCCTTATCTGGGGATCTACTACATTTAGTTATTTCCACCATTTAGGTCCGGGCGCCCTACATATAAGGTCACTAAATCAACACACGACGTGTTAAGGTAGCGCCATTAGTGATTTTATATATCTATCCTTGTCGCACAATAAACTCAATCTGGGGATAAACAAAACAGAGTCACGTTTGAAAATTTTGAAGTGTCACTAACTGTCAATAATTGTATCTTGCTTTTCAAGTCCCAATTCAGTAGTTATCTTGTTAAACATTTATTCTCTTTGTTTTAAAAATAGTTTCAATTGGTTTTTCCCTGTTCTCGTTATATTTTTCGTTTGAATTAAATTACGTTTCTTGAGATAAATTACTATGGTCAGTAATCGGTGTTGTGTTATGAGTTGTTCAAGTTCAACAAAACGTGGTTCTAAATTGTTTAATGTTCCGAATGGTATGTTATTTTTTTATGGTCTTAACATGATTAACGTTTGGGTTTTAGGAACCAAGACTATAATGCAAAGACAACAGTCTACATCAAATAGATTTTGATTTTCGCAAAAATCGTATTGTTTTAGAACGGATTTTTCTTGTGGTTGAATGGCGACTGGGCTATTTTTGTATTATTTTGAATAGTGAGACTATGTAATTACAGACTTCCGTTCCTTAATGCTCACAAAATGGTGTAACTACGCTCAAGAAGTGCTGATCAAGCTTGCAACTCTTTTCTAAAATAAAGATATTTCAACTGATACATTGTAGTTTTCTTTTTGGGTTCAGGCAATTAGCAATTCGGTATATCTTATTATGATTTCTAATTTATTTTAAAAATGTCAGCATTCAAAGTGGTATATACGCATAACCTGATTTTTTTACGTTAAAAGACTGTTGTCATTTTGCCAAACTAAATTCCCTGAAACTGATGTCTTCCTCGTCGCACTTACGACATTTGCATTTATTATCTTTGTTCTGATATAACTAAAAAATCGAATGATTTTTGTACTTTTAAGTTCAGAATATTTACGTACCTGTTGAGACGTATATTTAATATACGGGGGTCGTTGGTTTCGGAAATTTTCTATTTATGTGGACAGAAGTTGAAGACAAGATGTTAGCACTTCCTGGAAACTCACACGGCTCTTGTAATCGGCTTTCCTTGCCGCTGTAATGAAATAACATTAGCGAACTTGCCGTGATATTAAAATTTTCATACCTCAAATTTTCCTTGTCTTCGTAATCACACGTTGAATTCGTTAGCTTCGAGAATTTTTTATTTGTGACGCTATGAGGAATTTTTCTTGCAAATTGAATCTTGTTTTCGACTCAATTTTTAATGTAGCCTTCAGCTGTATTTGAAGACATCCAGCGTCTGTATCTTTTCAGTCCAAGAAGGTCCTCATCTTAGCTAATAATGTAGCTGAACTTCGAGGAAACGAGTGACTTCTAGTCCTAGCGTTGTCTGGATTTCTCAGAAATCAGGTTGAACGCACCCCACATTCCAAGTTTCTTCTACAACATTCACTTAGTTTTCAGAATCACTAATATCACTCATTTAACTGCTTGTTTTTCAACACGACTGGCGATATTTGCGCACAAAAACTGCAATGGCGGTAATTGTTTGCAGATTGTCTTAGAAACCCAGTACAAAAATCGAGATTATGCCAACACGATGTGAAGGGTATAAACACGTATCGCATTGGGCCTATTCTAGAAATGAATGTTTTGTAATAAATATTCAATCGCGCAAAAACTCTCATAAGCATCACTAACGTTAATGATAATGTACCGATCTCAGACAATATTGGAGTCGTCGCAAGCTCCTCCTCCAAGCAATTGTCTTCAATCGGTACATTGTCATTATCGTTCTTTATACTTAATATACTATTTCATAATATACCTAATAATCACTATCGACACTGCTCGACGACGTTATCTAATTAGAGTTATTTCCTATTCTATAAATCATTTGATGTAAAATTAATGTGATTAAAGAGAGCGTTTTCTTCTGATGTTCAAGAAGTACCAGGCAATATAAAATGAGAGTAAATGTGGCTTAGCCCAGTATTGTGCCTCCAGTAGACATGAAAAACAATATTAAAAAAAGTTTTGCCTTAAATATAACAGTTTTTAAAATTGTTGGTGTATATCGCTCAAACAAGTATACACATTTACTCAAGTTGTTTTCATATATGTTATACACTTTTGCAATGCTGCCAACAATCATATTTGGGTTTATTCAGTTGTTTTGCAACAGTAATTTCCTCTACAACGATTTGGTGGGGATTGTAATGTTTTTTCTATCCCCAAAGTTATTCTTCGTTGTTAAAAATGGAGACAAAGTTAAAAGATGTATTCATTACTTTGATAATGAACTTGTGACAAGTATGAATGATGGACATGATGAAATTATCGACAAGTGTGTTAAAAGTTGTCGAAGAAATTCTCTTGTTTATTTCATTTCGTGCAATATATGTTCGTCAGCTTGGTTTATTAAATCGTTTTTCCGTGAAGACATTTCTGAGTTACCACTTGACGTGTGGAACCCATTTAAAGAAAACGATAGATCAATATTTTATTACTCTCTTTATGTCAGCTTAAGCTTAGGTATACATATTTCATTTATTTTTTATGTATTTGTTAAAACAAATTTTCAGGTGTTTATTATCTAGGATTTATGTGTTCAGCAATGGAGCCTCTAATTGCTGGTTTAATTCATCATGGTGCGACTCAACTTCGAGTTCTTAAGAGAAATTTACAGTACCTTGATGAATATGTGGAAAATAAAATCGTCAAAATGAATTACAAGTGCACGTCTGAGATCCGTTCCAGGCTCATCTACGATAGAATTAAAGAATGTGTATTGCATTATGATTTAATTTTAAAGTAATTGTTCTTATTATGTATTAAGTTTACGTTACTTAACGTTTTACTTTATTTTTAGCTACACTGTGGATTTAGAAAGCTGCTTTTCAGGAGCAATGGTTAGTCAATTCGTGGAAAGTATTACTGCACTTGGAGTTTGTTGCCTACAGATTAGTCAAGTTAGTCAATTCGTCAAGGGAGGTATATTAATTTGTGGCAAATTGTAATGTTGCTACTTTTTAGGTCAAGACCTATAATGTTGATTTCTATATATTACTTTTTGATCTATTTGTCATACTATTTCAAGTGTGCTTCTATTGTTATTATGGAACACTGCTTATGGAAGAGGTTTGTTTTAAAATATAATAGATGATGATGTACTCATTAAGGCCCTTTTTGTAGCATAATAGTTTAACAAGTTCAATTTACATGAGCAAATGGTACGACTATACTCCACAATCTAAAAAAGCACTCTTGATTTTAATGGAACGCTGTAAAAGACCTATAAATATCACTGCTGGAAAAGTGGTGGAAGTATCTTTAGAAACGTTTATTTTGGTAAAACATTTTTTAAATTAATGTCATGTTAATAATTTTTAAATTACAGATATTAAAAAGATCGTACTCATTGCTTGCCGTTTTAAAATCTCAATAATTTTTTTTTTATGATGATAATGTTTCAACTGTTTATAGTAAGTAGGTACAGTAATGTTTTAAGGATGAACTGGAGTAACATTGAAAAATGGCGAAAATTGCTTAAAATTGGTACAATAGTTCTTTCATCCATTCTAAAGTACTGTGCCAAATTTAAAAAAATTTGATCGAGGAATTTTAAAGTTATTACCTTTTAAAGTTTCAGGATATTTTACACGTGTTCTTATGGGAAATCGAGCAATAGTCGCATAAAAATTGATAAAAAACATATTTCAAAATTGCCAATTTTTCTTAAATTTTTCACACATAAAGTATCGATATGGTATAATTTTCTAATGAATTTACAAAAAAAGTTGGTCGAGGATTTTCCATGTAATCGCTAATTATATGTGGAAAAACACGGTTTTTGAGGTTATGTATCTATTTTAATTTCAATAAAAGTGAACAAAATGCATATAATTGACGTCGGTATGCAACATTACACTCATATCGTACGTTTTACTACAGTTACGTTAAGAACTTTAACAGAAATCAATAAAAATTGAAATTCTGTTTACTTTCGCGTACAGTCTTAGTCAAAAGATTGTAAAATCACATGTAAGTAATTATCTAAATATCAAGAAAATAAACACAAAATTTACTTGCAACTCATTACAATTCGTTTCCAAAAATTAAAAACTGTTTTTTTAAATATTGATTTCTCGTAATAAACGTTTCATAGCATTATAAGAATTCCGCAACTTTTTGCTGAGATTGTTACTCCAGTTCATCCTTAACGTTATATCATAAAGAAAAGTTTCAATAATTGTATGAAATGTAGTTTGCAGCTTATTGCAGTTTGTTTTGTCTAGTTATGTATAATATACTCTATTCTTTATCGTGGTGAGTGTCTTAGGGAAATTTGCAGTCGTCGGATTGACCGACAACGGACGCCGATAATTTTCAGAGTGGGAACGGTTGAATTTAAGAATTGGGGTGTACGGCTTATATCGGGCGTTCAAATGAAATCCTGGGCTGAGTAGGCGTTGGAAAAATTAAACAGTGTAAAGTTTGAATTCCCGCCCGCCGTTTGACACGAATGACATTTGTTTATGTTTACTCGGGACATAATTGTACATGTTTGTTTTCAGCAAAGGGTGCCCTTAGATATTTGCTTCGAGAATAGGAATCGTTAAGTTATTCTATTTTTGATGTAAAACATTGCAAAGAAAGAAAAACAAGAAAACAATTTTGGCTCCAAATTTTAGGTTAGCTGTCAACATGCTCCAATTAATCTACGCTTTAAAAAAGCACAACAATTGACGGTTTCCAAGGCCTCCCCAGCCCAGGATTTCATTTGAACGCGCGATATTATAATATATGTACTTACATTTCGCGACATAAGAGCATAGGACTGCGAGATTTGGACATGAATGCTTGACAAAGATTCTAAATCTGAATGACAGCGATGACAGTTAATATTTGTTTTACAACACACAAAAATTTGGTGAAAAAAGTAAAACTTACAAAGCTACCCATGGCTTGCTTGATCGCATCGACCACTAACCAAGATAAAGAATGGAGTAAATAAAAGTAATGTAAAATGTGATGAAATATGTAAATTTATTCTAGCCCTCTTCTCTCTATGTTATGTGTACACACGGACTTCTTATTTCACTGTATCAGAAACTAAAGTAATCTTAAATAATTCTTTTTTCTATAATTGATTCAAAAAATTGAAATTCACGCATAGTTATCTGTGCCTGAAGTGGGTTATTTTCTAACGTGTATTTTTTTTGCATTGTTAGTAAGATCGAAACCATAGAAACCATACAAAACAGTGTGTGAAATGCAATTTCACGCATACGACTATTTCTGTTTTTCATTTCACGCACTGTTTTTTATTAGTTACCTAGCAACATGGTCACTGCATTGAAACTTCAGAGTTCCTTCAAAAATTTGAATTTTTAATTTCAATTTTTTGAATCAATTATAGAAAAAATATTGTTTATATTTCGTGCGCGAAGATGTTTTTGTGCATTCAAAGGCTTATACTGCCTCGACCTTCGACTCGGCGTAAAAGACCTTTTCATGCACAAAAAACACTCTCTTCGCGCACTTAATATAAAAATAACTATTTTTCAACAGTTTCAAAATGTACAACCTACCAACTGTTGCTTAGTGTTAAATTTACTTTAGATAATATAACAAAATAATCTATAAATATAACACAGCCTACGTGCTAAAAAAAAATATGCAACAAATGTTCAAAATGGGCACAGTTTGTTCCTTGGCCAATTGCAGATCGCAAATTGCGCAATAGATACATCGAATATAAAATATCGATGTGCTAAATAACAGGTGTTCAATTGAAAAGTTCATCAAATTGGCTTTGATCTTTGTCGCTAGCTTTGTCTAACCAACTTAATTTACGATGTTATTGTTTTTTAAAAAATAAAGTCAAAGCCAACTCGGTCGCATCCAGGAAGCTTTTGCTACAATTACTCCTGAAATGGTTACAAATTCTAAACGGAGTCTGTTGCGGCGGGCACGGTTATGCTTGCAAATGAATGGGGGCCACTTTGAGCACTTGGTCTGATTGTATTTATTTTTCGTTTCGTGATTCCTTTTGGCTAGGTTGTTTCTGTTGTTATTATTATGTTATTATACCATTTCTCCTGTTTTTTTAACATAAGTTCACGCGTTATAAATAATAAACGTGATTCTTTTCAGAACCTCCATTTGTTGTTTTATTTAACAAACTAAAACTTGATTAAGCTGATGGCGAGTGTGACATCTTGAATAACATCTGCACCTAACCTAACATGTTGATGTTGACACTTTAGCGGACATGTCATTCTGACATTAATTAATTGTGACAATTTATAAACTTAGCAGCCAATTTTATTCACATTAACACCTCAGAGTTCCCTTTCTGGAATTGGTGGATCTTAGATGTCTCACAACTCTCTTATGCAAGCCATTAATTGTTCTTCGTTTGCATTTTTAGAATCGACATTGTCGTCGGCATTTGTCTGTTTTCTCTGGGGCGCGAGTTCTGGGACAAAAGCTTTACTTAAATCAAAAAAAGTTGCTGCTGCAACTTGTCCATCTTGAAAGCAATGATTTATTTCATCAACAAAATCCATAATAGCATTTGTTGTGTCTCTCCCCATTCTACAGGGTGATTCATCTTTTACCGCCGGTGGCAAAATTGATTTCACTTTCATATTTTGTAGATCTAATTTATTATTATCCATAAGGCACATAATATCAAAAAATGGAATTTATAAGTTAATTAGGTCAAATTTTGGCATTTTCTCAATTATTAATTAGGTTTTATAAACCTCTGCCTTTATTTTCTTTCAATAATAATAATAATTAGTTGTTTAATTTATTCAATCTTGTGGCATATGCACACTCAGGTATTTTCACACAATTTTACCATGTTAAATTAATTTTAGCATATGGTATTATTGAAATAAACGGATTTTGATATTCAAATTTGTATTTGGTTCATAATTTACGACATAATGTCCCAATATCTTAACAATAAGGTCTTTATTGCCATAGCAGTGGGTCGTTTAAATCCCATCGTAAATTCACCTAAGCAGGTCAGTTTTACAGGGTAGTCATTGTTAAGGAAAATTTACAACCCTAAAAGCCAACAACTACCTATAAAAGCAATTTTTCCATTAAAATCGATATAATTTAAAAATTATCAAAGATTTTTCGAAACGGGTTGCAGATATTGATTTTATGCGTCATTAGCCACATTCTGATACAATTTTTTTTTTTTAAACAGTTTTTTATAAACATCTGCTTATAGAAAAAAAAATTTGAAATCAATTATACCGGCTGAAACTAAATTTTTCGACAAATCAAATCTGTAAATTTTTTCTCAATTCTTAAGGGTCATTTTGCCACCGGCGGTAAAAGATGAATCACCCTGTACCTGTATAACCAAACTGACAATCATTACGTATTTGATTTGATTCTAAATGTTCTACAAACTGCAGAAACAGAACTTTCTCGAAAATTTTTGAGAATACTGAAGTTAACGAGATAGGTCGATAATTTTTGATCTCATTAAGATTTCCTTTCTTATGAACAGGTATTACCAGAGTGTGCTTCAAGCAATCGGAGAAGCAAGATTTCTCAATACAATTATTAATTAATTTTGTTAACGGAGAAATTATGGTATCTTTTACTGCTTTTATAATATCCATGTTTAAATGATAATAATCCTTGCTTTGACTATTCTTCAGACAATCAATTGCATTTCTTACTTGTAAACAGGATATTTCTTTAAAATCAAAGTACGATACTGTGTTGTTACTATTAGGTAAACTTAAACTAGAACACATTAGTTTAATACGATCTTTGGTACATTCTTGTTCTTGGACTACTCTACTAGCAATATTGCTAAAAATAGTAGTTTATTTAACAAGTTCGTGTGTAAATTGGGCTTTTTTTTGGCATGAGTGTACCAGTTTAAAACGCGAGTGAAACGAGCGTTTTAAAGGTCCACGAGTGCCGAAAAAAGCCCAATTTACACACGAACGAATTGAATACAAGGTTTTTTTTGTTCGATGAACCCTTTAAAGGCTTCAAATCGCTTAAAATCTCTAAAATTAGCTTGACATTTTGTTTTGACAAGTTGTGACATTTATCAAAATCCGCTCACACAGGAGAAATTTCTCAAATTCTGACAGTGTCGAACGAAAAAAATAATTAAAATCGTTGCATCTAATATCACAACTTTTTGTCTCACAGTTAAATTTGGACTTTCTTTTTTCATTTACAATCGACCATAATGCCTTAGAGGTATTGCAGGAATTTAAAATATACGGATCATTTGCTTTGTTTTTTGCTGATGTTATGTCATTTCAATATTATCCCGTTATAATTGAATTCTCCAAGAAAGTAATGTAGCTTTACTTTAGTACCTTATAATTGTAAAAACGTATTCACGAAAAAACTGCTGAGGGTACTGAACGTACCTCCAGCTACTTTGAAGTTGAAACGAGCGAATGAAAAAACCTCGTTTTGTTTGGTTTTATCATTTTTCCAACACCCCACTTTCACAACTCCTACATCATCAAAATGACCAATCAGCTCGGTAAGATTTCACTTGTTACTTTAGCCAATCGTGATGTTATAGTAATTTACGTTATAAGTCCGGTAGGTTACTTGTAACAGTACGAGTTAGACATTATGGACGAGGCGACGTTAGGAGCCGAGTCAAGAATGTCTAAACGAGTACTTGTTACAAGTACTACCGGATGTATATCGTAATGTATTTTATTTCATACTGGAAGTCTCTTGTGCATCATTATTTTATTTCAAAAATTAAAAAATCACATTATATTGTGAAAATAGCATCACCTTTTTTCCTGTGGCAACGGCCGTTGCTATTGTTTTTTTAGATCGAATATTTTTTGACTTTTTCACTTTTCCATGTCAGATTTGATGTATAAAAGGAAAACAGTCCGGTAGGTGTTGCTAAGTGACACTTTCCGGCTCTGATACTGTTATAACTCATCTACCGGACTCAAATTGATGATGCAATCGAGCATCTACCGAACAGTATGAAATAAAATGTTTAAATTTAGAATTTTGTTAGGACCAGACCGAATGTACGTATGTAATTTGTTAGATTAGAACTCTGAAAAGGCTACTAAATTACTGCCTCTATACAATAATAAAATAATAATCATCATCAAGAAACAAACAGAAGCAAACATGAAAAAAAGGACCCAACATTATTTTGCAACCTAAATTGGATTTGAAACGCTATTACGTAAGTATTAACCCTTGACATACCATGCACCTACAATTCCGTTGATCTGCTACTTCTAAGAATTGTTCTACATTGATTTGTATTTCCAAAAACTGTTCTAATTAATTAGTAATCTCCAATCGCTCCCTCTCATGTACGAGTACGTGCAAACAATTTTAGTTATTTTCTACGATAAAGCGTTCGTTTATGACTTTTAAATCTGTGTCTCCAGAAGTTCAGAACAGCAAAAGAACTGGCATTTGTTACAATTTAATTCAAGACCAATTTTACTGGATAAATTGATAACTTTTCTAAAGTCGGACAAAACTACTTCTGAGTAATCAGCTAAGGTTCCATAATCTAAATACCAAAGATAAAATAATTGCAAGACTAAAAATCATGGATATCCTTGCTGGAATGCAACAAAAAAAAAAAAAAATTAAATGATTACCGAAAAATAAAGTTGAAGGATTTCTATAGCATTGATAAGGATAAGGGTAATGAAGTGTAGTATGACATTGCACTTCTTTTACAATACCTACAATCCCGTTCGACTGAGTTAAAAGCGTTTTTGAAATCTAGTTTAAGAAAAGCTTTGCCACGGTTTTGGTCGTTATTTACTAAGGTTCGTGTGGTATGAATTGTTGCTTCGCATTCTAGCTTAGTTGCCATTCCAAATTGGTGTGGAGATAAATAGGAATTTACAATATTATGACTTTGAAAACAGGCTAACTTTGAAGTCAATCTTCATAAACAGTTTCCCTTAGCGATCGGTCTAATTCCACCATCTTTCTTATAAAGGGCACATAATAAATGGCAAATATCTGAAGCTCTTAGTGCCTGCCGACCTGCTTCATCCACTGACAAAGATATGATATTTTTCAAGTATTGTGGTCTCACGCCATCTAAACCTGGTGAAGATCCGGCAGAAAAGGAATTGATAGCTTCTCGAACGTTTTGCTCATTGACTATAAAAAAAAGTTTCCTGGTTTGAAAGCGTCTGGGAAAAAAGTTTTCTAAATGATGAAGGTTTTTTTTTTTGAGTTCTTCGGCAACATCTTCATTGAATGAAGCTAATGAGTCATCCTACAATAATTTAATAGCTCCTTTGTGTATTGTTGGTTGCCTATGACACGTAGGCGAGCTCCCCCGCAGTCTTGAGCAAGACCGGCTCAAGATGGCGAATGCAGAATAAACGTTATATTGAATTATAAGACAACAGTTTTATTTCCAAAATACATAACGTAACATGGTGTCAGCGGTGAAAGTTTAAAAGAAAAAACAGTGGTGAGAAAAAATGGCAGTTGAAGAAGTCGTTCCAGGGGCAGCGTTAAATTTAAGTTTAAACGTGAGTCCACCCGAAAAATTTTGCTTCACGAGGCCTAAAAGTTGGACACAATGGAAGAAACGTTTCGAACGATATTTAATCGTGTCTGGTTTATCAAATCGTACCGACGACGAGAAAATAAACGTGCTATTATCTTTAATGGGAGAAGAGAGTGAGGAAATATTATTGCAATTTGCAGAAGTTCCCGCCAATTATGCCTTAACCGTAAGGGCGTTTGATAAGTACTTCATCCCAAAGAAAAACGTTATTTTCGAGAAATACAAGTTTAACTCAAGAACACAGAAAGAGGGAGAGTCCGTGGATAGTTTTATAACAGCTTTGCATGGGTTAGCTGAATATTGCGAGTACGGAGCTCTAAAAGAAGAACTAATCCGCGACAGAATTGTAGTGGGAATGTCCGACACAAAAACTAGTGAAACCATTCAATTGAGAGGAGAAGTACAGCTGGCCGAGGTGGTGATGATGGCAAGAAGAGCGGAAAACCAGCAGAAGCAAAATCAGGTGTTACGACAGGAAAACAAAACGATTGCTGCTGTGTCTAGCAACAAATGGTCGACCAACAAGCAACAATCAAACTCCAAGGTCAATGCCAAGCTTTCTACATCCAATTCCAATGTTGAATGCGGTTACTGTGGAAGACACATGCATGAAAGAGACAAATGTCCGGCGAAAGAAGCAAATTGCAATTTATGCGGAAAAAAGGGTCACTACAGCAGAGTGTGCAGGAAAAAGAAGGAGGTCAAGTCCATCACTGTAGAAAGCAGCAATGGAAATGAAGCAAACGAGCTATTTTTGGGTTCCATTTGGAAAGGTGGAATAAATAAGCAGTGGTACGCAAATGTTTTTGTAAAAGAATTAAAGAAATCTGTTCCTTTTCTAGTAGACACTGGAGCTGATATTAACTGTTTACCGTTAGATTTGCTAAAAAATAGTCAAAAGGTAGTACAGTGTGCAGAAGTGGTATCAGGTCCAGATGGCTCTAAATTAGATTTAGTAGGAAAAATCAATTTAATGCTTAAATTTAAAGGAATTTCGGCGGTATCGGAAGTATACAGGGTGATTTACGAGGAATAATGAGCCCGATGGAATAGAAAATGCAACCCACAATACATTGGAACAAAAAGCCGGACATCGAAGCGGTAAATGTCCGGGTGAATTGCGGGTTGCATTTTCTATTCCATCGGGCTCATTATTCCTCGTAAATCACCCTGTATGTGTTTAGAAATTTGAAAGTTCCTATATTGGGTAGGACAGGATTATCTCAATTAAAGTTAATCCAATTCAGTCAAGGTCATTTAGTGGGCCATGTGAGTCAGTTAGAAAATCTTAACATTGAGACAATTGCCGTCCAGTATCCAGGAATATTTAATGGTTTAGGCGTTTACAAAGACGAAATTAAGATAAATATTAGTTCTGATGCAGAACCATTCGTGCAGTCTGTACCGAGAGTAGTTCCTATTGCGCTAAGAAAACCTTTGCAAAAAGAAATTGACCGGTTACTCAAGCTAGGAGTTATCGTACCCGTTGAGGAACACACCAGTTGGGTTGCGCCTATTGTGGTGGTGAGTAGTTATATAGTGCTGGTTCTGGCTCACTCAAAAATCACGTTTTTGAATCATGTGTTTTGCGTGATCTCTTCAAAACGCTAGTTTCAGAATCATGTGTTTTGTGTGACCTTTAACTGTATCAGTTATGTCGCGATCAAAACGATAGTTTTAATTTGCGTTTGTAGTTTAGTCAAAACATAGTTTTTGATTCAGAGTAAATTATCTGATCATTACATCCGTTTTGGTTCCATCAAATACATGGTTTTTGATTCATGTAAGTAAGCCGTATTTTGCGTGACCTATATTTTTCCAAGCAGGTGTTGTGTGTGTGTGTTCATGTACATAACATTGAGGTAGGTAATGGAGTTTCATATCTCTGTGCGTGCATTGCATTTTATAGTAAGTAAATCATAAAAAATATTTTCAATGTAATTGTTGAATTCTAATAAAAGATAAAAAATTTGCATTGTTTGTGACTTGGAAAAATGTTTTGTTTGAGGGTAGGGTATTGCGTAAGAAATAGTGGGCGTTATTTTGTTAACAAGGAGGGGATATGGAGTATTAATTAAGGAAGATTTATCGTTTGATATCAGTTTAATATCAACAGTAAGAATATTTTGCTAAAGACTTTTAATATGAGTTCATTTTTGCAAAGTGTTAATGAAGCAACTTTTTTCGTGCCGTTTGTAAAATCAAGCCAGCTGGAAGTTAATAAAAAATTTCAAGTTAATCGGTTTAGTAAAGAGGATTCACAGTTTGGTAAACAAGTTGTGGTTGATTGTGGGGATTTTAAAACATCCTTACCCCAGCGTTTTACATCGCAATTCACTGAAGAGGCCATTACAACTCTCAACCAGGAGTTAAGAGACGGAAAAACAATTTTTATGATTAGTCGGGGGAACGTTGGCAAAACAACAAATATATCTTTCATTGAAGAATAAAGGAGACAACAATGAAAAATCAGAAGAAATTTGTTCAAGATCTGAAAGTAGTGAATAAGAAGAAAAAGTTGTTATTATTGTCACATATACAGTCAATAAAAAACTTAAAATATTTAATTGCAATGTATGAAATTAATAAAAAAATTCAAAGTGTTAAAATATAAATAAACTTTTATAAAAGTGAATATGTGGTGTTTTGTTTGTTTATGAGTGGGGAATAAAATATTAATTAGATACGTAAAATTTGATTATTTTATCTTAATTAAATGACAAGAGCTATAATCACAATAGAAAAAACAATCAATAATGAAGAAAGTTAAATTTAGTGATAAAGTTATTATTCATAATTTAGATGACACTGATGACTTTCGAAAATCGGCCTGGGAAATGTATGCTAGAGATAGATTGAGATTTCAAAAACGAATTAGTGAATTAAGGAAAATTATCGATCCTGTGTTAAATAATCTATTAATGAAACAAAAAATAAAGGAAGATGTCAACAAAACACTGTGTTAAATAAGAGCCACAGCATCCGGCTGTGTTGGGTGAAATAAAAAGCGATGACAACAAAACATCACATGAGATAGGAGACACATTATCCGGTTGTGTTGTTTGATTTTTTATATTTTAATAATAATTTTTAATTGAAAATTCTTTGTACTTTAGGTTACAAACAATGTAAAATAAAACAAATTTCTTTTTTAAGTATATTTTTTATTTGTACATAAAACTATACACTAAAACACATTTTATCTACTATTTTTTCTAATTTTTCTAATTCTACTAAATTTTGTTTTTTTTTCTTAACTAATTGTTGTTTTACCACTAAATATTTGTTAATTTTTTGAATTTTTATGTCAATTTTTTTATTCATTTTTATAATATCCCGATACATATGTTTAATTTTGGTTTCAAATTCTTGTTGAATTTGATCAACTGAAGATTTTTCATCCTCCATATAAAATGAGCAAATCGAGGAAGATGGAGACGCCTCTGGAGGTGTAGCAATTGTTTTAACTTTGCCCTTGCCCTTGCCTTTACCCCTAGTTGGCGGCTGGGTGGTAAAGGCGTCGGCTTCCTCATTGTCGTCCACCTGTTCCATAAATCCAATCTGAAAATAATTAAGTTTCTATTATTAATAAAAATTACAATTTTAATAAATATAAACTTATCAATAATCGGAAAAATTTGAATTAAAAAATTACCTCTTGCAACAATGATTCGGAATCAATCAATGAGGGAAGACTAAAGTTAGTTTCCTCATCCTCCATAGGCTGTTAATAAATTTTATTATTAGTTATTAATTTAATAATAATTAAAAAATACATACCTTAATAACTTTATTTTGAAGGATGTTCACTTTTTTCGTAGACATTTTTTTTTTCGTGAAATTACCAACAATTGAACAAATGAAAACTAATAATTGAAATCAACAAGAATCATGATTTATATAATAAAAAAAATGCAACGTTTACAAAAAACCCCAACAATTTTTCTGCATATGCCTTGCTGGTTTAAGTCTACCTCTAAATGGGTGGGGGCTAAGAGTGAACGAATGAAACGTCTTATGTGATAACGCGTAGATGAACAGTGGGAGAGAACGTTAATTACTCATTTGTAGCATAATTTTTTATGTTACCGCCCACAGACGTACAGAGCCATTACAGAATGATTTCTTTTGTATTTATTTTGAATGTGACCAACCCCCAATAAAAGTTGCACCAAAGAAGATGAATGCACCCTTAAATGAAGAGATTGAAGGAAAGAAAAATGTGCCAATTAACACAGGACAACATAAAATGTTTACAATTGAAAATGAATTAAATGCCGATATTGGCAAAAGTTTATTAGGAAATAATTTTGATTTTTATTTTGCTTTTATGGCTGTGTACATTTTCAATTGGATTGGATATTTATTGGTGATAACATTTTGGCACAAACTTGCAGCAAAATTTGGTGCTCTATCAGGACTTGGATTATCAATATCAAAGTGGACGTTTTTGATTCAATATTCAACAGACTGGATATTAAAAGACTACAGCTGGTTTTGTTGGCTTTTAATAATTTTAGGATTAATCGTTTGCATATTTTCATGTAAACGATATTTAAAAATAGTAAGGAACTGGCACATGCTGTCTGTTAATCAACAAATAACTTTAATTTTTAATTAAGCTTCAACCAATGTAATATTTATAAATGTCATGAATAAAATATTAAAAACAAACAGTCGTTTAATTTTTTCTTGATTTTTATTCGTAATATTTGTAATTTTTTACTATACAAAATTACATTTACAATATAAATTCAAACAGCAAATATATTTGAAAGGGTGGTTTAAAATCAAAAATAATAAAGGAAAAAAAGCTGCATATAGACGATTGAAATTAAATGAAAAAAATTTGAAGTTAATAGAATCATAAATATAACCTCAAATTATATTTTAAAGAAAATTTTTTGAAAATTTATTTCGTAAACGGTACGTTGGAGCCCAAAATGATAGAGGAAAAAAAGTTGCAAAAAGTTGTTATAAATCGAATGGTAAAAACTAAAAATTGATTGATTCACGTGCATAAGCTCAAATTACAATTAAAGAGTAAAATTGTAAAACTTTAATAGCGTTTATCTCAAAAACTATTCGTTTTATTGAAAAATGATCTATGTAAAAAAACATGCGCAAAGAATTGGAAAATCGATTTATTTAAGTCAAAATTATTTTAGGGTTGATCATTTTGTATTTTCTACACCGTTCAATATTTTTTGAATTTGAGTTTTTATTTAAATTCGTGAGTTTAAGCGATGAAGTTTGATATGCAACTCGATATGGTTCTGACAACATTTAAAAAAAACTACCCTTGGCTTAAATTAATTTAATTTTGAGATAAAAATTTGAAATTAAAACCACAAGTAGCATTTTTTATGGAGAATTCAAGGATTTAATTAAAAAAATTTTAAAATGTTTTTAAGTGCCTTTTTTGGTAAAAAAAACATCACTTTTTAAAGAAAAAAAGTTAAAAAGCAACAATTTAAAAACATGAATTTTTCTAAATCCAACCATCAGAAACATTTTAAAAAATAAAAATGTTTTAAGTGCCAAAAAGTATAAAATTAAAGTCATTTCCGCCCGACCAAAAACGGGGGTTAAACTTTGTTACTGATGTAGGTTCTCCTAAGATATGTCTCATAGCTGGATTGAAAAGTCAGAACTCTTTTTTTTTTTTTTTTTTTTAAATAGGGGTGTTATATGGTTATTTAATAATAATAACAAAGATAAAAGTATAAACATTTATTTATTTATTCTCAAATATTCTCAATTTTCATCATCGGGAGTGTAATTTACTTGGGGGATGACAATTTTTGGTCTCTTCATGTACTTCTCACGATGAGCCTTGTACTTTTTTTAAATAGGGGTGTTATATGGTTATTTAATAATAACAAAGATAAAAGTATAAACATTTATTCAACAATCATCCCAATTTTCATCGTCGGCATTGTAATTCACTTGGGGGATGAAAATTTTAGGTTTCTTCTTCATTTCTTCTAGCAATCTTTGTCTTTCCGCAGCACCCTCCTTCCACTTCCGGTCCATGTCCTTCATGTACTCCTCACGATGAGCCTTGTACATGTGGATTGACAAACGATGCTCCAAGCATTTATAGAAGGGGTTGTACGGACATTGAACAATTCCTTTAAAATAATAAATATATGAAATACAGTTTTATATTAAAAAAAAAACTTACCATTTTGATTATTGTAACTATCAAAATTTTGGAAATTCATGGTTGTAGTACTCGCAAGTTGACAATTATCAAAGTGTATAAAACTAAGCCAATTACTGCTATATTTATTTCAATGTCCCCACTCTTGTTACATCCCTCTTTTTGTCTCCCACCAACTTTTAAAGAAAGAAACATTTTGCTTATCTTCGGCAAAATATATCCCAATTTATTTTTACTTTAGGTAATTAACATGTTATCACCATTATTTTATTCTTTTTATTTCACTATAAATAAGAATCTTTTTTGAATATTGACATTGTTTGTGCAGCTTCTTTATTAAACTTCAATGGAAACCGTCACACGTTTATGTAAAAGAGTCTTAAAAGTGGTACGTGAATATTTCTCAAAATTAAAAACTATAGATGAGTTAAATAAATTTCAAATTCATATAAATAATACAATCAAAATTGTTAATAAAGCAATAAAAAACGAATTGCATAAAAATAATGTTTTAGAGTCACTTCATTCTTTAGAATCTAGTTTATCATATTTAAAATATTATCGTTTAAAATTAAAAAAACTTAAACAAAATTTAATTTTGAAAACGGGAGGAAAACTTTCAACTAATTTAAATCGAAATTGCTCTAATGTAAAATGGGAAAATATTGAATCAGCTTTTAATGGAAGAATTCGTACTGGTTTTATATCAACATTAAATATAAAAGACCCTTTAATTTTTTTCAATAAAGCTTTTAAGTGTTTTTCAATTAAAATTAAAAAAATCTTAAAGGAGTCTATGATAAAAGTGAATGTTATTTTCTCCGCTTATTTCATAAAACCTCAAACTGGTGAAATTGACATAAAAAGCTTTTGCACAAAAAATGTTCCAATTGACACTTCAACTAATTTAAAACGGTGGTACAAAGAAAACGTTACCGATAAATTAATGAATGAATTAGAAGAGTTTGCAGAAAAGGATTCTGGATGGGCTCTTCATGAAGTTATAGGGCTTAAAGTAAATATTAACAGGTATGATCCATTAAAGATAGGTTTTTCAACGTTTGTAACTGTACCAAATTTTATTAAAAAAAAACATGCAGTAATTAATGTTGAAAATGATGATAATTTTTTTTTTTTATGGTCAGTTGTATCTGCTTTGTATCCTGCAAAGAAAAACGCTAATAGAATTTCTTCTTATCCACATTTTAAAGATGTGTTAAAATATCAAAATATCCAGTTTCCAATTACAATTAAAGATGTTAGAAAGTTTGAAAAACATAACAATCTTGCCATTAACTTATATTATTTTGAGCGTTCAAAAATTTTGCCTTGTTCTTTAAGTTCACAAACACATAAAGCTGATATTAAAGTTATCAATTTATTAATGTTGCCAATTAATACTAAACCAAATTTGTCTTTTGCTTCTAAAAAGTCCTTACTTTATCACTTTGTGTGGATTAAAAATTTATCTCGTTTGTTATCTAAACAATTATCAAATCATAATAATAAATGTTTTGTTTGTGAGAGATGTTTAAATTCTTTTACCACTGACAATCTACTCCAAAATCATTTGCGTTATTGCCTAAAGTCAAATCAATGTTGTGTCAAATTACCTGATGAAACAAAGAAATTTTTGCAGTTTGAAAATCATTCTTATAAAGAAAAAGTTCCCTTTGTTATATATGCAGATTTAGAAAGTATTTTAGAAAAGGCATCAGACAATAATTACTCTACCAAATCTAATTCTAAAATATATCAAAATCATGTTGCATTTAGTGTAGCCTATTATCTAAAATGCTCTTATAACGATTCATTCTCTAAATTTAATATTTATCGTGGTAAAGATTGCATTCAGTGGTTTGTTAAAGAGTTGGAAGAAATTTCACAGTTTTGTGATGAACAGCTTAAAATAATTTTACCAATGACAACAATAACAACAACAACAACAACAACAACAAATGACAATTGTCACATCTGCAAACAAACATTTCAACCAAACCAAATGAAAGTACGAGATCATAATCATCAAACAGGAGAATTTCGTGGTTTAGCACATCAAGCTTGTAACTTAAATTATAAAGATGCTCATTACATTCCTGTTGTTTTTCACAACTTGAGTGGATATGATGCTCATTTTATAATTAAAGAACTATCAACACAGTTTCAAGGAACAATCAAATTGCTACCTATAAATAAAGAAAAATACATTTCTTTTACTAAATATGTTGCAGGCACAAATGTATCTTTACGATTTGTTGATTCTTTTCGTTTTATGTCTCAAGCTCTAGGAAAACTTTCATCAAATTTACAAAACGAACAAAAATCTATAACAAAATTATTTTGTAATACCGAAGAAGAATTCTTGTTATTAACAAAAAAAGGTATATTTCCTTATGATTACATTGATTCATTTGAACGTTTAGAGGAAACCGTTTTACCTTGTAAAGAAGCATTTTACAGTGAACTTACTGAGGAACCTATTAGTGACAGCGACTATTATCATGCTAAAAAAGTTTGGGACTGCTTTCATATTAAAACAATAGGAGAGTATGCTGATTTGTATTTAAAGACTGATGTTCTTTTACTTGCAGATGTTTTTGAAGCTTTTCGTGATACATGCAAAAAAACATATGATTTAGATCCTTTACATTACTTTACTACTCCCGGACTTACATTTGATGCTATGCTCAAAACCACAAATATAACATTAGAACGTTTGATGGATATTGATCAAATATTATTTATAGAAAAAGGAATAAGAGGTGGTGTATCACAGTGTTCAAATAGATATGCAAAAGCAAATAATAAATATATGAGAGAAAATTTTATACAAAATTTAGACAGCAAGTACTTAATGTATTTTGATGTGAATAATTTATATGGTGCAGCAATGTCAGAATATTTGCCATATGGTGAATTTGAGTTTTTAGAAAATTTTAACATTCAACAAATATTATATACCTCCAATACTTCTCAAATTGGTTACATACTTGAATGTGATTTAGATTATCCCATTTGCATACATGATATGCATAGCGATTTACCATTGGCGCCTGAACATATGGTGCCACCAAATTCTACATCCAAAATTAAAAAACTGCTTTTAACATTATTTCCAAAAAAAAATTATATTATTCATTATAGAAATTTGAAAATGTATTTAGACCTGGGAATGAAATTAACTAAAGTTCACAAAGTTTTAAAATTCAAACAATCACCATGGCTTAAACAATATATTGACTTAAATACCAAACTCAGGCAACAGTCTAAAAATGATTTTGAAAAAGATTTCTATAAATTAATGATTAATGCTATTTATGGTAAATGTATGGAGAATGTTAGAAAACATAGAGACATTCGATTGGTAACGAAATGGGATGGAGGACGCTGGGGACTACGCGCATTAATTTCAAGACCTAATTTTCATAGCTCCATTATTTTTGATGAAAATATTGTTGTTGTTGAAATGAATAAATTAGAAGTTTATCTGAATAAACCAATATACGTTGGTTTTAGTATCTTAGATATTTCGAAAACTTTCTTATATCATTTTCATTACAACTATGTTATTAAAACCTTCCAAAACTCTGCAAAATTACTTTATACCGATACTGACAGTTTAATCTATGAATTTAAAGTTTATGACATATATGAATATATTAAAAAAGATTTTCATCTTTTTGATACCTCAGATTATGAAACTAACAATATTTATAACATTATACAAAGAAACAAAAAAGTACCCGGCCTTATGAAAGATGAAAACAATGGTAAAATTATGTTAGAATTTGTTGGTTTAAGATCAAAAATGTATGCTTACACTGTAGATGACGATAAATCAAAAGAGTATTTAGTTAAAAAATCAAAAGGATCTACAAAATCTTCAATAAAAGCCATCACATTTAATGATTATAAAAATTGTTTGTTCGATCAAACAATTTTAGAAAAAGTGCAAAAGTTAATAAGATCTAAAAACCACAAGGTATCATCTATCAAACAGAAAAAAATTGTCCATTTGATGATAAACGTATTCTTAATTTTGATACAACTGACACTAAGCCTTGGGGCTATATGTATCAAGCGACACCTAACAGAGAAAAAGAAGAAGAAAATATTAATTATGAGTAAAGTACATATGTGTACATAAGTAAATAATGGAAGGGATATCAACTACAAAATGAGGTACTGCATACAAACTAGCAACACAAATAATTTTATTTTATTGTTGTTGCAGTGCTAACCAGTGTTTCCAAGATGGATCTTTTGTTACAAATCAAAATCGAAGCCCAAGATGCTCTACAGAAAATTTATATGAAACATTTAAATAACCTGATCCTGTATGAAGACACTCATCAAACGAAACTTAAACTTTTTACTCTGATGAACCGAGAAGACTTTATTATTCCAAGTGAAATTTTTCCAAAAATGTCTCTTTACATAAAAAATGCTAATGTTGAAATATTTGTAAAACTGTTACAGAAAAGAAAATTTTTAGATAAGTATGTACACACATTTGTAGATATCTGTAGGAAAGAAAATGTAAGTTTGCTTTCTTATTCGAAATTATATGCCTTGTTAACTGCTCATGGTTTAGAGAAAAATGTATCACATATTTATTATCTGTTAGATTTATTGTCCAACCACAATTTGCAAAACATTTGCACAAAGGAATTTCCATTGTTGAATATTTTGCAAAACCATCAAACTGTTGTATCATGCATTGATCAATTTGTATGTAATGTTTCATACATAGCTGACTACAAAAAGCTTCAGATAGCGATTTTGTCGTTGAAATTAAATAAAGATGTTTTATATAGATTTAAGCCTCATGAAAATGTTAAACACTCCCAAATATTACAATGGGTAAAGGAAAACATATTCAAAGGAAACAGCGATCCAGAGGCTCAGCTAGGTTGGACTTGCGGTCCAGACTCAGCGAGATGGCCATCAACAAAGCTCCAGGATTATAAAGAAACTTTGACTCTGTTAACATTATTATCATCTATTCAATAAAACACTTTTCATATTTTTTTGTCTTTTATTTATAAATTTTCTTACATAATTAAGGTGCTACAACTATTTATCTTAAATACTACCTAAGTAATAATAACAATAACTAAATAAATAAATAAATACATGGGTACCTACTTATAACCTATCTAACTAAAGATATTATGTTTTTAATTGGTATATATTTAGCTATTCTATCATGCAAAATTAAACAATAAGCAGTTGTTTTATCAGGTATATTTACACTTGTTTCAAATTCTATTCTAATATCCACTGCACTTCTTTTTAATTCTTCGTTTTGTTTAGAACAATCAATCACTGCAATTGGTGCAATATCTTTAAACTCTTTTGGAGTAAAAATAGGTTCACTTTCTTTGTAAAGAAAAGAATTTTGAAAATTAATAAACATCTCATATAAGAGAGCATATTGATTGTTAACAAAATTTATATTTAAATTGTCATATGGATAATGTGTATCATTAAGGAAAACTTTAATATTTCTTAAATAACAATGATCAAAACGACTACAGTTTTTAGTAAGTTGATTTTTTCGATCTGTTTGTAATGCAAACATTACATATTGAGGTTTTTCTATAGCAGATTTAATAGCCCATGTATGTTTTTGTGTTTGAGGTAAAACTGGATATTCATGTAATTCTCGACTTCGAAAAGGAATGTACAATTCTTTTGCACTTTTAACAATATCCAATAATTTTAATTGTTCTTTTATTGTTGTTGTAATATGAGGAACTCTCCATGATATTTTTTCTAAAGACAATTTTACTGTCTTATCTAAATCATCGTCAAGCAAAAATGCATTACTATCATCACTACCGCGACGTAGTACTAATTCTTGGCGAGCATTTACTAAAACTTTTTTAAAGTCTTCACACAAACCCAAAACCATGTGAAGTGGAATTATAACATCAAAACTACCACTCACTCCATCAATAATAGTAGATTGTTCTTTGGGAAACCAACCACTGTTTTGAAGAGCCTTACTTTGTGATTCGTTGTAAATTGCATATCCTTTTAAAACAGACGCAATTCCCGGATTTCTAACAGTATCAATGGAATCTCCTGATATTTCATAACGTATTTCATTAAACAAAAATAAAATTCCCATGTTAACAAATTCAACGCTTGAAGGTGGTAAAACAACATTATCTTTACCATACACTTTTACTTTTCCTTGAACATGTAACGTACTGTACCAAGGTAAAGTGTATATGTCTTGTTGTTGTATTGGAATTCTAATTTCATCATTGTTGTTAAAAGAACTAGATGCATAAGGTGGATGAGTACGTTTTTCAGCATAAGCAATTGTCATATCAAACAACGGTGGTTCCTGAACATTCAGAATTTCAAAATTCATTTTGCTAAATTTATACTTTTACTCGAAATCCTAAGGATTTTAAAAACAAACGGTTTGCTGTAGTTAACACTTTCACGTTTTTCACTCGACTAGAAATTTTATTTGTTTTTGAGATATTTATATTTTTACCTTTGTATGCTGCACCAATTTTACTATTAATATTAAACACTATTCCCATTGCAGGATCGCTATTTTACTTTACGCAAATGCAACCTTACTGTTAGCACTTCTCCCCTAAAATTGACAATATTTCCATCTTGATCAGTTATTTTAATTGTTATCTCATCTATTTGTTTAGTGTTAACTGGTAGATAAATAACACTAGAAGGTGTTTCTATTATTTTGTATCCAGGAGGTAGACAAGGAAAAAATTCATGAATAACATGCACTTCTTTACCATTGCGATACGCATCAGATACAATATTACACTCCACACATAATGCATTTACTTTGAATATTTTACAAGGATTATCTGATATATGTTTTTTGTTTGCTCTAAGTATATTACTGCTGAAACCTAGTAAACTACCGATAGTGTCTTTTTTTGTAAAGTCAATATCAAGACTACATTTAATTTCACATTTTAAGGTATTGTTATTTCCTTCTATAAGTAAAGTAGGTTGTTGCATGTAGTGATTTGTTTTTAATGATTCGTTTTTAACATATCTAATAAGTTCTTGACTTAAAAAAGCATTGAGTTCATCAATTTCATAAGAACCCTCAGGAATTTCAATAAAACCTTTTGTTTGATTTATTAAGGTAAAATAAAATTTGTTATTTGAATTAGTTACGTTTGCTATTGAATTAAATGTTTCTAAGTTTATTAAACCTAAAGCGTATTCACTGTTATCCAATACTAAAGGAGGATAATATTTACTTGAAAGTATTGAACTTGTTCCTGTTAAAGTAAACGTAACAGACATGATACAAACACATACAAAAGACAGTGCTAAACTAAAAACTATTTACATCCGTTATTAATTATTATAGTTGTACAAAAATTTTAAACACAAATGTCCACAAATTACTGTATCAAACTTTTGTAATGTTTGATGATTATATATTATTTCACACTTATTGTTTTTGTTTAAATATTTAACTAATTCTGTAGGTGGCGGTAAGTTGCCAAAACTATCAAAATAAATGACCTGGTTATTAATTTTTTTATAAGCAGTCCAGTGAGTTCCATTACCTTTCTGATCATCTAAATTTATGAGACCAGTTTCGTTAACTTTTGCTCCTGATTTAGGCAATGAATCTTTCATAAATACTCCTCTAAAATTATGAATTTCTAATAGTTTTGCAAATTTTTTTAAATCAATATTAGTTAAGGCACGTTTTGGAAGCTTTATAGGAATGTCCTTGATGATTTCCATGGTCCTAAAAAAAGACCGAATCCCTTTTTATAAGGTTTTAAAAACAATCCTTTTCCTGATTTAGACTTATTTAATGCAATGGCTTCCATACTTTGATTATGTCTTTGAGTTTCTTTAAGTTGTTCTTTAGCTGCTTTAGTATCATTTACTGCTTTTGCAATTGCTGCAGCACCACCACCTAAAGAACCTAGGGCCCCTAATGCAGCAAAAATTGGAATAAGCGGTAAAAATCCACCAGTTTTTGGTATAGGAATAATGCGTGTATGTTTAATAGGACTTTTGTTTTTTACAGATTTTACAGCTTTTACTGCTGCTTTTATAACATCAATGTTGTTTTTAAACTTCTTTCCTTTAATTGCTGTTTTTGCAATTTTTCTTAGTTGGTTAAACCCTAATCCCTTTTTACTTTTCTTAAATTTAGTTTTTGAGCGCTGAGATTTTTTTACTGATGAACAACCCATTCCAAGTGTTAATTTAGCTTTCATTGCAGATGCAACACCCAAAGCCGCAGTTTTTTCTCCAAGTGAAGAATTAGAAGAACGTAATCTAAGCTTTGCTTTCTCTAATAAGACACGGTCTGCTTTATGTCTATTGATTAGATCTAAACTCTTATTATAAGCGATATCATGTTCCTTGCAGGCTTCATCCAAATCATTAACTCCTTTATCGCCTCTGGAAAGCCGTTTTGATAGTTTTGTTCCTGGTCCACAATAATTATAACCCGGAATATGAAGTTCTACGGGTAGCTTATTTATCACCGAATTTAGAATACCACGCCCACTCTTTTTAACCGTTTTTACTTGACTGTTACGATTTTGTTTTTTTACTGCCATATATAGACTTTATGAAGCTTAGGTTTTACCAACTAAAACACAACTAAAACAAAACAGGTTTGGATAAGAATATTTATAGTTTACAGAAAATTTTCTCATTAGTTTCATGCAAAATGCGAATAGTACAACAACCAATAACACTACAAGTTTCAAACAATGATTTTAAAACTATTAACAAAAAAAGACATGGAGGACTTTTTCCCTCAACTATACGTTGTCTTATTGTAGGACCATCAAACTGTGGTAAAACCAATACAATGATAAGTTTAATTGAACATCCTAATGGATTGCGATTTGAAAACGTCTATGTTTTTTCAAAATCATTATTTCAACCAAAATATCAGTATTTAGAAACATTATTAAAACCTATAAAAGGAATGAATTTCTTTGCATTTAATAATCTAGAAAATAATATTCCCTCTTCATCAGAAGTTAAACCTAATTCCTTAATAATTTTTGATGATGTAGCTTGCGATAAACAAAATGTTATGAGAGAATATTTTAGTATGGGTAGACATAAAAATATTGACTGTTTCTATTTGTGTCAGACTTATACCAAAATTCCGAAACAATTAATTAGAGACAATGCAAATTTTTTAATCGTATTTAAACAAGATGAGTTAAATTTACTTCGCATTTATAGAGACAACGTTAGTTCGGAGCTCACTTATGAACAATTTAAAGAAATGTGTCATTTATGTTGGCAGGATAAATTCAATTTTTTAGTAATTGATAAAGAAAAAGATTTCAATAGTGGAGGTTATAGAAAAGGTTTTGATTGCTTCATACAACCTTAATTTCAGTAAGAAAAACTATATAAACAAAACAAAGTACCAAATTCCACAGTTTTAGAAGCAGTTTGTTAACGCTTTGTAACGCTTTTTACGGTTTGATAACGTTTTGCGTATTTGTATTAACTATGAATTTAAAAAGTAGAGTTAATGATACAGACACAGACAATCTAAAAAAATTAATTAAGAAAAGAGATGAAGTAAAGCGAAAAATGACTTTGCTAAAACAAGATGAGTCTATTTATGAAAACACCTTTTCTCCTATTACCAAAAGACTTGAAACAATATCCAATCAGTTACAAGAAAAAGGCATTGCCAACAACTTTAAACCTAAAGAAGAAAAACAAGAAACATTTAAACAAATTATTCCCGTCGAAAATAAACTTACTCTTTCGGATAGAATCTCTAAACTTCAAAAAAGAATGGATTCAATAAAAGATGATAAAGTTGATTTGAATGAAATTGATAAGCTACTTCAAAGTACATCACATGATGCATCAGTTTTAAAAAGGGAGGTAGAACCAGAAAGTTTTATAGAGGAACCTGAAAATGTAGACAATATAGAACTAGATGAGTTAATTGAAAATTCAGTTGAAGAAAGTAAAAATAATATTTCAAATATTGTTGCAACAGATTTATTTACTGAGTATTTAGAAAGTTTTGATGAAATACCACGACAATATATAAGTGCTATGATTCTTGATAAGAAACGAGAATTTGATCATAGGACTGGCATAAGACACGACAGCTTTCAAGAGAAATTCTTTATTGGTTCATCTGTTGTAGAGTTTATGGGCAAAGACATTAAAGTAGATAACAACTTTTATAAAACAACACCAGGACTCTATGAACTTTTATTTAAAAACAATCCTAAAAAGTATACACAAAATGACTTGAGTACATATAAAGAGATTTTGGATTTAGGCAATGCTTGTCGTCCTAACTTTGATCCTTCTGCTCCAATTCGCCTTAGATCTGATAAATATAAATCAGTTATTGCTCCCTTATACTTTCCATCTCAAAATTATACTGAAACTCCTAAAAGACCAAGAAAAGCTATCGGTAAAGGTATGATAAAAGAAACAAATAATTATCCAATAAATTATGTTTACTGGGATGATCCAAATGAATTAGTCGAAAGACTTCGGTTATTAGTTGCTTCGCAGACAGCGGGACATTCGGGTCACAATAACGAAATAGTTTCAATTGTAGAAGAATTGCGTGAATCTGGTATTATTGAATGATGACGCTTGATAAATTTGGACGTCACTTAGTTAAAAATCCACAATTGGTATTGACAAAGTTTAGTGACAAAGAAATACTTTCATCCTCATATATGTTTTATAACGTAATTTTAAAATTTGAAGCTAATGCCATTGTAGATAATAAATATATTATAGGATTTGATAGAGTTGATTATAAATTTCCATTAGAACTGGGTACCATTGAAAAGATTCTGCTAAACAATGAAGAGGTTCTTATAAGTTTAAATGATAAATTATTTACTAAAGAGCAAACTTTGAATTATCAAATGCAATTTGGAACAAGTATATCATTTGTTGTTAAACAAAGTACATCGAAAACTAAAAACAATAAATTTAAATGTTTATTTGCGCAGATAATTGTTAAATGTCCAATAAAATTTGAAAATCAGTCAGTCAATGATGAAAAAGCGATTATAAAACACTAATAATAAGCATGGTTTCCAAATTAAAAGATAATGGTTATAAACCTACTTCCATCAAAATGGATATCGTAAAAGAATTACATAAGCCTGCAAGAAAAAAATTCAAACGTCGTCGTATTATAATTAAAGGACTAAATGAAACATTGCAAGCTGATCTTGTGGAAATGATTCCATATGCCAAAGAAAATCAACAATTTAAATACATTTTAGTTGTAATTGATTGCTTTTCTAAGTACGTTTGGATGGCTCCATTAAAGACAAAAAATTCTATTGATGTGAGTACAGCAATGGAGAATATTTTACTAAAAGTAAAACCACCACCTAAAAACTTACAGACTGACAACGGTAAAGAGTTTTTTAATACAAAATTTCAAAGTTTAATGAAAAAACGTAAAATTAATCATTATAGTACGTTCAGTTCTATTAAAGCATCTATAGTTGAACGGGTCAACAGAACGCTAAAGCAATTAATGTGGGTACAATTTAGTTTTCAAGGAAATTATAAATGGGTCAATATATTAGATAAAATCGCCAACGAATATAACAACAAATATCACAGCACAATTAAAACTACACCCGCAAATGTTAAAAAAAGCAATGAAAGATCAATATTGAAATCAATTTATACTCATATAAAGTTTGCAAATGTACATAATAAATTTTCTGTTGGTGATCATGTACGAATAAGTAAACATCGTCAAATTTTTGATAAATCTTATACAGCCAATTGGTCAAACGAAATTTTCATTGTTAAAAAAGTAAAGCTAACTAATCCAACAACATATTTATTAAAAGATGTACAGGGCGAAGATATATTAGGAGGATTTTATGAAGAAGAATTGCAGAAAGTAAAACACTCGGATATTTACTTGGTGGAAAAAGTTTTAAGAAAAAAAGGAAAAAAATTGTATGTCAAGTGGTTAGGACTAAACAACACACACAACAGTTGGATTGATAATAGTAGCATCACATAATACACTCAAATGTAATTTATATTTTTAATAAAATTATAATAAAGAATCTAGTGTTTTATTTCAATATTTCCTTACTTTGCAGTTCATAATCATCCGGATAGAGATGACTAACCTAAGTCAGCATCTTCAAGCTTCACATAATTGCGATTAAGCAATATTTTACATCACAATATGGTAGTGATATTAGCAATAAAACAACATGAATATGTGAAAGTTTATTTATATTTACATTACTACAAAATATACAATTTCAAATAAATAATAACATTTAGGAACACACAAATTCACACTTTAGTTCTATATTCTCGTAAAAAATGTTTAAAATGTTGACTCTTAATTAAATCATGCATGGCGCAAGGAAGACATCTGACACCTTCCATATCACTTTCACCTTTGCATGATGGACACTTATATTTAATCGGAACAGGCATTTTTTTTCTCGTGTAGCTCCAGGAAAATTTACTCTTCTGTCTGTTCAACAAACTTGATATTGGTTGTTCTTCCAACTATTCCTTCACTAACCATAAAAATGTTTTTTCCTTGTTTCAATAAATTGTTTAAAGTTTGAATAACTTTTTCGGTAAATTTTTCTGTAAACCGTTGTGGAAGAGGCGTTTTAAATTCACTACAATCAACGACTACTTGTTCACCAAACTGAGTTTCCGTCTTAATAAATCTTTTAATGGGGAATCTTCTATCAATTTCTAAATAACTTGCCCTCACATATGGCACAAGATGAGTTTCTTCGTTTATAGATTTTAAGAAATGACTCATCGTTTAAATTTGATACTATGTAGCTGCTTTAATACTATGAAAATATAAGTTCAGCATACAATTATAAAATAATCCCCCACTACCTCAATGTTTACATGAATGAAAACGCAATGACCCCTTCAGAAAAATAAAGATCATGCAAAATACTACTTATTTGCATGAATCAAAAACTATGTTTTGCACAGAGCACAGAAATATGAAACTTCAATATCTTCCTCAATGTTTCTGGCTTATAAAAATATAAGTCACGCAAAATACCGCTTACTTACATGAATCAAAAACCATGTTTTTGATGGAATCAAAACGGATGTAATGATCAGATAATTTACTCTGAATCAAAAACTATGTTTTGACTAAACTACAAACGCAAATTAAAACTAGCGTTTTGATCGCGACATGACTGATACAGTTGAAGGTCACACAAAACACATGATTCTGAAACTAGCGTTTTGAAGAGATCACGCAAAACACATGATTCAAAAACGTGATTTTTGAGTGAGCCAGAACCAGCACTATATAACTACTGTGGTGCCAAAAGGTAACGATATTAGATTATGCAGTGATTACACTCGGTTAAACAAAAGTGTTTTGAGACCTCATTTTCCAATACCGAAAGTTGAATCTACGTTAGCTAGGTTAAAAGATTCAAAGTTCTTTTCAAAGCTCGATGCTAGCTCAGGGTTTTACCAAATCAAGTTAGATAAAGAGTCGCAGCGTCTTACAACCTTCATTACGCCTTTCGGGAGATATATGTTTACGCGTTTGCCGTTTGGTATCTCTTGTGCTCCAGAGTTTTTCAGTCAGAAATTCACAAGTATTTTGAGCGATATAAAGGAGGGTGTTTTGATTCACATCGACAATATTCTAGTGCATGCGGCGACTAGAGAGGATGACGATAAAAAATTAAAGGAAGTTTTGAAACGTATTCATGACGCAGGAATGACTTTGAATCGGGGAAAGTGTGAAATCGGGGTGAAGGAAGTAAAGTATTTAGGGTATGTTGTTTCGGAGAAAGGTTTAACGATTGATCCTAGTCGAGTCGAGGCTATAGTTAACATGCCTAGTCCAACAAATAAGAAAGAAGTTTTGCAGATATTGGGAATGATAAATTTTGTAGAGAAATTCATCCCACAGAAGTCGCATTTACTAGAACCATTAACGGCTTTACTAAGAAAGGATGTAGAGTTTGTATGGGAAAGCCCCCAACGAAAAGCTTTAGATGAAGCAAAGCATATCTTAACAAAAGCACCAAATCTTTCATTTTTTGACTTAGATAAACAGATAATTGTAAGCGCAGATGCAAGTTCTTTTGGTTTGGAAGCTGCGTTGTTCCAGGTAAATTCTGAAGGCGTGCGTGAAGTCGTAGCATTCGCATCACGGACTTTAACAAAAACCGAATCTAGATACGCGCAAATCGAGAAAGAGGCTTTAGGTCTTACGTGGGCGTGCGAAAAGTTTAAAGAGTATATAATGGGGTTAAATGTCGTGTTAGAAACGGATCACAAGCCGCTATTACAAATACTACAAACTAAGAATCTTGACGAATTGACACCGCGTCTACAGAGATTTAGAATTCGCTTAATGCGCTACACATACTCTGTAAAATATACCAAAGGTACTGAATTACTGGTAGCAGACACTTTATCGCGGAATCCGATAAAATTGCAACCAACGGATGAAGAGTTGGGAGTAGAAATCGAAGCTCATGTGAATCAAGTTATTAGAGTATTACCGTGTAAAGACAAATATTTATTAAAAATTGCAGAAATGCAAAGTAACGATTCGGTCTGTAGGAAATTGATTGAATATTACCATTTAGGTTGGCCGGAGAAGAGTAAATTACCGCATGAACTATTACCGTACTATCAATATCGAAATGATTTTTCACAGGCTGAAGGGTTTTTGCTAAAAGGCACAAGACTAGTGATTCCACCAAGTTTACAGTTAGAAATAATAAATTTTATACACAATGGACATCAAGGCATTGTAAAATGTAGAGCACGTGCTAATCAGTCAGTTTGGTGGTTGGGCTTAGCAACACAAATTGAAAATTTGGTACGAAATTGTCCTAATTGCGTAGAAGAGAGAGTAAATAAAAAATAATCTTTCGTAAAAGATGCATTTCCGGACAGACCATGGCAAAAAATTGCGTTAGATCTTTTCAAATGTAAAAATTGGTTTCTTATCATAACCGATTATTATTCTAGATTCATAGAAATTTTCCAGTTGGATAATGATTTTTCAAGTAAGAAGGTAATAAATTCTTTGTTATCGGTGATCGGAAGGTTTGGTATTCCTGATACGGTTTGTACTGACGGAGGCCCACAATTCAGGTGGGAGTTTCAAGAGTTTTTAAAAGAATTTAATATCAATTATAGAGTATCTAGTCCACATTACGCACAATCCAACGGGGCGGTAGAAGCAGCTGTTAAAGTAGCAAAAAATTTAATAAAAAAGAACGGGTTGGAAACAAAGCAGTTGCAATTAGCTCTGTTAGCATACAGATCAACTCCTCTTGAGTGCGGTTTTTCTCCTTCGGAGCTTTTGTTGGCCAGGAAAATAAAAACCTTTGTGCCTCTTTTGCCTTCAAAATAAAATAAAATAATTGACACAAGTTCAGTAAAAGTAACGCAAAAGAAGGGAAAAGAGAAGCAGGAAAGGAACTATAATAAAAGGCATAGGGTAAAAGATCTAAGTGAACTAGGGGAAAATGACTCGGTATGGGTAACTGATCTAAGACAATCTGGTAAAATTGTTAAAAAGACAGATGAACCTCGTTCATATATTGTTAAAACAGATTCAGGGACTTATCGTAGAAATAGATGGCATTTGATTTCAGCGCCTTATGTTCCATATAAAAAAGAATTTAGTTTAATAAATCCTGAAAATATAGAAAATAGTAATAATACAAATGTACCAGCTACTACATCAACAGAACCTGAAATTGTTGACTTAGGAGCTGAAAGTTCTATTGTAAATGTAGAAAATCGTGATGAAACCACGTCTGTCCACGAGAGTAACGATAGTGGTTTTGTTCCGAGAAGATCTCAATGAATTACATCTCAACCAGTTTGGATGAGCGATTATGTTTAAAAAAAAAAGGATGTATTGTTGGTTGCCTATGACACGTAGGCGACCTCCCCCGCAGTCTTGAGCAAGACCAGCTCAAGATGGCGAACGCAGAATAAACGTTATATTGAATTATATGACAACAGTTTTATTTCCAAAATACATAACGTAACACTTTGATATCAAAATCGACTACTTTTGCTTCCACTTTGTAATGATCTAACTACATTACTTCTTTCCGCCAAATATTCGAACCTGCGCAAACTGAAACAAATGTGGTCGTGATCGTCATCGAAGCGGAGGAGCCCTACGTTGTGATTTCCTTTTGGCGGAAAAGGTTCGGAATGCAACCGATGAGGGTTCCAGTTGGAAGAGTACCGAAAAATAAAACACACATGTGAGGGACGCAAAATACCTTTTATTGAAAAATGCCTGTGATAACGTTGATTTTCGGCGAACAAATGAAACGAAACCAAAATTAACGTGGACCAATTATAACAGAGTAAAGTAAATTAACTAGCTGAGGCCATTGCAAAAACAAACAACAATATTAATACAGCAACATTTAAAACAAACGGAACGGGTACATGACAACACAAATGACAAGTTAAAGGTTGCAAAGATAAAAACAGTAACAAATTTATAATGTAGTTATCGCAGACAGGGACGGATGAAAAATTCTCTTCAAAAACCGTATCCCAGGTATTACTCATATTTTACAACTCGATTAATGACAAAAACAATGTTTAATTAGGAACTAAGCGGTCACAGTACGCCGACAGGAGCTTAGAGCTGGAGGTAACAAACTCTCGGCCGCGAGGGGACTCAGAAGAATAATCTGAATCGGCTTAAGACCAGCGACGTTTCTAGATACTCGGGTAACGTCGGACTATTTTACCGACCAGGAAAGAGTAATTTAAGCGTTCGGGGCTGTACGATGAGCATCGAGCAGGGCTTAGGTCCGCCTTCCCCAACCAACCGTTTACCGACAAACCACGAGGTCCCTAGAACCGCCACGGAGGTTTCACGTTAACATCCCAGAGCCGCATTGAGCAGGGCTTAGGTCCGCCTCCGCTAACGGCCATAACTAACCGTGGCCTCCACAGAAATTTACTAGACAACCCCACGACTTCCTGAATGTCACCTAACTCCCATGGTGTCGCACTTACTACATTTTAACTTTAGCTCATCCGAAATCTAGCGGTGCTTAGCAACAACACAAAGAAAACCCGAGTTTAATTCAATAGAATAAAGCGCAACATTGAACAATGATAAAATAAATAAAACAACGCGCAACATTAAACAATGATCAAATAAAAGAGAACAAAGCGCAACGTTAAACAAGGATAAAATAAAACGCTTTAAATGGCACAAATATAAGTAAGCAACATAAATAACGAGTACGATAATCGGTGGCAATGCTAAACGAAAAATGGCGGATCCAGTGCCGTGTTCTTTTTGAAAAACCAAACAGAAGTGCACTCCCCCCTTCACCCACGCGCGCGAGAGACCGCTTCACCCCCGCTCTACTTCCGCTCTCCCCAGGATTGCGAACCACATCCCTTAGTTCCTAGCCTAGCCGCTAGTACCTTCACATTTGGCGCGCTCTGGTGGCGGTACCGGGAATTTAAATTTTAAATTTTAAACTGGGGCACTACAACTTTCTTAGCTAATGATAAATGTGTACGTTTCTTAGAATCAGCTCGTATTTGGGGTACTTCAAAATTAGACAGATTTTCTTCTTTATGCTTATTCAATGACCTATCAGATTTCTCTGCTACATTGAAAACTCTATAGGAGAAAATCAACAGGTTCTCAAAGGAAGAGATGGGATTGGTCGAAAGACAACTATTAATAATGGAGCTTAATTTATCTGCAGCTAAATGTCTACAATATTTTAGTAGTCTTCTAATAGCTGGTAACTAATGTTTTAAATTAATAAACAATTTTGTGATTGAATCGGTTGAGGATAAAGTGGAAGGAGTTAATAGGTTATTGTTGATATGATACTTATCTACGTGAATTTTCAATTTGGTATCATCCTTAAAAGATTTTCCAGGACATAAATTATAAGATAATCTTTGGGATTCACTAGAATGACTACCTTGAGATCCAAAATCCTTCTGGAAGTAGATGGAGTGTGATTAATTTTTTTATTTTTCCTTATGCATTGTTGAAAACCACCCACTTTTCGCTCAGAAGGTTTATCCAAGGTGCCATTATTACTATATACTCGTAGTTCAAGCGCTACGGCAATTTTTGGAAGCCTGTACGGAGGCTTGCTTCCGGACTTCTTAATGTTTTTTTATTTGATCATACGTTTATAATTTTAGTTGTTCTAAAGTCAGCAATATTCGATTCGTTCATAATTTTTTTTAAGGGATAGTTTATGTTTGCGAATTAATGGTTCCGTTTTTCAGAGACACTCTTGTTCCATTTATATATTTACACAAATTTAAAAGAATGTACTATTTTTACTTCACTTAGCTATCCTAAAAAAGCACGTTTTAACAATAAATAATTACATACATACAATGCAACAGATACCCGGACGTCACACTAGAACCGCGATTTTAGTGACTTGTACGAGTTGCTAGCATAGCACCTTGTAAATAAGCGTTAAAGACCTTAAGGATGTTTCTCTTGTAAAGTTAACAATTTGCGTCAGCTTCTTTTCGATCAAATTAAGCAAGTATCTGAAATTTTGTACACACAATGTAGAACATTCACTCGATTAGCAATTTAATTACTGCTTTATAAATTTATGTCGGTGGCGAGGGCGCAATTTAAATAAAATTTTCATTACCTAATGATCGCCATTGAAACTGCTCGACGACGTTATTTAATTAGAGTTGTTTCGTGTTCAATAAAACCTTTGATGTAAAATTAATGTGATTAAAGACAGCGTTTGCTACTGATGTCCGAAGAGTAAAAGGAAATATAAAATGCGAGTAAATATTGCTTGGCCCAGTATTGCGCATCCACCAGTCATGGAAAACAATATTAAAAAAAGTTTTGCCTTGAATATAATAGTTTTGAAAATTGCTGGTGTATATCGGTCAACCAAGTATACACATTTATTCAAGTTATTTTCATATATGTTATACGCTTTTGCAATGCTACCAACAATCGTATTTGGGTTTATTCAGTTGTTTTGCAACATTAATTTTCTCCACAACGATTTGGCAGGAGTGGTAATTTTTTTTCAATCCCCAAAGATATGGTTGATTGTTAAAAATGGACACAAAATTAAAAGATGTATTCATTACTTTGATAATGAACTTGTGACAACTGTGAATGACGGACATGACAAAATTATAGACAAATGTGATAAAATTTGTCGAAGAAATTCTCTTGTTTACTTCATTTCGTGCAACATATGTGCGTTATCTTGGTTTATTCAATTGTTTTTTCGTGAAGATATTTCTGAGTTACCACTTGACGTGTGGAACCCATTTGAAGTAAACGATAGGTCAATGTTCTATTACAGTCTTTATGTCAGCTTAGTGTTAGGTATGTTTCATTTATTTCTTATGTATTTGCTAAAACAAATTTTCAGGAATTTATTACCTAGGATTCATGTGTTCAGCAATTGAGCCTCTAATTGCTGGTTTAATTCATCGTGGTGCGACTCAGCTTCAGGTTCTAAAGAGAAATTTGCAGTACCTTGATGAATACGTGGAAAACAAAATCATCAAAATGAATTACAAGAACACGCCTTATACTAAATCCAGGCTTATCTACGATAGAATTAAAGAATGTGTATTGCATTATGATTTAATTTTAAAGTAATTCTTTATATTTATTAACTTTACATTACCTAAGGTTTTACTTTATTTTTAGTTACGCTGTGGATTTAGAAAGCTGCTTTTCAGGAGCAATGTTTAATCAATTCGTGGAAAGTATTACTGTAATTGGAGTTTGTTGTCTGCAGATTAGTCAAGTTAGTCAATTCGTCAAGTTATATTAATTTGTGGCACATTGTAGTGTTCTTACTTTTTAGGTCAAAACCTATAAGGTTGATTTCTATATATTGGTTTTTTATCTAGCTGTCATATTGTTTCAAGTGTACTTCTAATGTTATTATGGAACACTGCTTATCGAAGAAGTTTGATTTGAACTATAACAAAGATGATGATGTACTCATTAAGGCCTTTTTTGTAGCATAATAGTTTGACAACTGCAATTTACATGAGCAAGTGGTACGACTACACTCCACAATCTAAAAAAGCTCTCTTGATTTTAATGGAACGCTGCAAAAGGCCTATAAATATCACTGCTGGAAAAGTGCTCGAAGTATCTTTAGAAACATTTATTTTGGTAAAACATTTAAAAAATTAATGTGATGTTAGTAACTTCTTTACTTTGCAGATATTAAAAAGATCGTACTCATTACTTGCAGTTTTAAAATCTTCATAGTAATGTTAATAATATTTCAACTATTCATAGTACAGTAAAGTTTCTTAAGTATTAAATGTGTTAACGTTATGTCTGGTGTTTTTTTTTTAATTTCACCTCGTAGTAGGCGTTGAAGAGTCGACTGTGAACGCACCACTATTGTAAGAACGTAAAATTTAAAGAACTGATCCGTGATCCGTAACCCGTATAGTGCGTTCACAATCGACACTTCGACGCCTACTATGAGATGAAATTTAAAAAAACACCCGATATCATAAGGGAAATTTAAAATAATTGTATGAAATATACTCGTAGTTTGCAGCTTATTGTAATTTGTTTTGTCTAGTTATGTATACATACTATAAAAATATTGTAAAATGTGATGAATTATATGACAGTTTCGCACATTTATTCTATCTAGCTTACTTCTTTGTATACGTTCACAAGAATTTCCGATTTCACCATAACACAAACTACCAGCTGTTGCGTGCTGTTAAACTTGCTTTAGATAAAATAGAATTCTTCTTCATTTTTCAAAACAAAATTATCCATAATCGTAACAAACTAAAGGAGATCTTGAAGTTCCTTCACATTTAAGTGCTACCTGTTATTTCAAATAATAATAAGTGATTACGCTTTACTCATAAGAGTCATAAGTACCTACTAATCATACCTAAAGGCGGTCTTACACTAAGGCAACAATTGGCAACATGTTGCCTGCAACATTTTTTAGTAATGACGGGCAACATTACTAAAAAATGTAATGTTGCCCGTCATTACTAAAAAATGTTGCAGGCAACATGTTGCCAATTGTTGCCTTGGTGTAAGGCCGCCTTAATGTTAATTATTTAGGCAACATGAAGAATAAAATTGAAAAATTCACAGTTTCTCAAATAAATAAATATTACACCATCAGTATTTAACGTATATTTTCAAAATTGATTTGCAAATTAACTGACCTACCTTTTTATCAATAAATATTTTTCAATAAATAATGTCTTGCTGCATGATTTTTATGTGTTAAAGTAACATATTATTTTCTATGTTCTTGTGATATTATACGTGACAATATAATTCATGTATCACGTGATCATGAATGATCCAATGAAAACGCGTCCTTAGTTGCATGGCTATTTTTGATTCAAATAAATTTGTCAGTTTGACAAATAAATAAATAATTTTGTATTTCATTCATTATATTGTCATTGTACAGCGTGTAACAGAAATAGGTGCAATAATTTTAACTAGTAATAGAACTCGTCAAAAGGGATAACTTTTCTATTTATCATTTCGCCGAAAAACGTTGTTTAATTCCAAAAAAAAATTGGAGAGATTTTTCACTAAAATAGCCTTACGTCACTAAATACTGCAATAGCTAATTGAGATCAGCGCTAATATGAAAAAAACGTCCATTTTTATCCAGAAAACGTGTTTTAACGCCGAAATCGAAATTCAGACAAATCTACCCGCATAGCAAAAAATCCACTTCGTAAGAATCTGGTTGTTTCACGTTTTTAGGTAGCTTAGTTTTGGAGATATGAACGGTTTTAGGAAAATCTTTCTTACTTTTTTAAACTATTACACGTTTTTCGCCAAAATGGCAGAGAGAAAAGTTGTTCCTTTTGATGAGTTCTATTACCAGTTAAAATTAATGCACTTATTTCTGTTACAACGTGTATAACACGTGGTATATTATAGCTGATTATACACTGCTCGTCAAAAATTTGAAATAATGGAAATATTTTCCATTACCATGAGCCCTTTGAAAAAAGCAGTCATGTGGGTCAAGTCAGGACAGGTCAGTTGCCCCAAATAAGTCATGTCTAGTGTCCGGACGAAATAGTACCGAACAAGTCGACCAATACAACTTTGCGTAATCCCTCGCTCGCACATAAACACGATTCAGCTCGTTCCCTGTTATTGAAAACGAACCAGCTGAATCGTGTTTATATGTGAGTGGGGTATTACGCAAAGTTGTACTGGTCGACTTGTCCGGTACTATTTCGTCCGGACACTGGTCATGTCACAACAAAACGTCTTATAAAACTCGTATAATAATATAGATGCATACTAGGTATTTTGTAGAAATTGTTTGTTTTCAATTTTAAAGATTATTATTTCCGAAATAATCAATACAATGGTCATACAAATGATCTATACCAATTTGTAAAAAATATGGGGGTATCCGAGTTCCTCCCGGCGGTCACGTCTTTACCTTCATAACTGTTATCAACAGACGAATTCTTCCGCCGGGTATCAAGATTACGATACCGCGTCAACCCTTCGACAGGTGGTAGCCGAATCAAATTATGATAATTTTTCTTAAATTCATAATTAGAATTGCTAATAAATACACTGACGAGAGTAGAAACAATTTTATTTACTTATAATATCGAGGGATCCATTGAATTTGTTATTAAAGTTGGCGCTAGAACTGAAGCCGTAGGTCTTGTTGAATCGATACACTTATTTGTGTATAAATTAATGTTACAAAATGCTATCAGTGGGTTTAAATGAAGGGCCCGTTTGTGCTTAGAACAAAATGGTGAACACTTTCAGCATCTGTTGTAACATTGTTTAATAAAATAAACATCACAATTGTAATTTTTCTCTTAATTCCTCGAATCCTTAATTCGCCATTTTCTGTTTTACAATTGTCATTAAATGTGACGTTTATCGCGATAGCTTAAAACTAGACATGCGTTGACAGTTCCAGCTCCAACTCTAATAACAAATTCAATGGATCGCACGATATTTACAATGGTTAATTACATATAATAACGTGCGGCATCTACAAATTGTAGTCTATTGACGCTGTTCTGAAATCAAAAAAATCATTGTAGTGCAAATGACTTATCTGTCACCAATATAAGTTATACACCCTGTATAACTAGAAAGAAAAATTTACTTTTTGGACCTCCGTTTAGAAGAACCGATTTTCCATTGTTCTAAATCGTCTGGAAAATAGCATTTATCTGCCGAAGCAAGAAAATCGAAACAGGACACAGTTTTGAATATTTGAGGAATTGGTTAACTTTTGTCGTGAAAGTCGCTTCTTGGATCCTTTATGTTGCCAATGGAAGAAAAAAAAATTACCTACATGGTAACTTTTTAACAAAAATTATTACATATATGTATTTTACTTTAAATAAATTGTCGGCCGAAAAATATTTGTATATTACACGGCTAAAACAAGTGCTTGCACTTGCAAAATGTTATTTTCTAGCTTTGTGATACAAATAACTATTGAGAGATTCAAAATGATTGTGGACAAGTATGACAACTATGTATGAAAATTTATGTGGCAACTGTGTGGGTGGGATAGAGTTGACATTTCATCAGCGTGCATTTGATTTGACTATTTCCTTCGAAAAATTTAAACAAATCAAAAAGCTCGAATATTTGAATTTTACGATCGAATTACAGCGATAATACTGCACTAGTGCAATTATAGATAATTTGCACTAGTACAAATGTGATGACCGTCAACGACAACATAAAAATTTAAAGAATAACCAATTTTTAAACACAGAATTACGTTTATTTGTACTTACTTATCAAGGAAATTTTTCTCAGGAAATAGTCTCTCGTGCATGTCAAATTGTCGATGATTTTCTCTCGTGCGCTCTGCCCACTCGAGCAAATTATCGACAATTTGACATGCACTCGGGATATTGCTAGTGACAATATTCAAAATTGCGCAACTTTGAACTGTCAAAGAAATGTCAACTCTATTCTACCCACACAGTTGCCAGTTGCCACATACATTTTCGTTACATAGTTGCCATACTTATCCACAATCATTTTGAATCATCCAATATTTAACATGAGAATGAAACCTTCACAGACATTTGTGGTTTGAGTTATCCTCGTTGAAAAATCAACACACATTATGAGGACTGAAACGTATACGTTTATGACTTAATCTTCTGGCTTGACAAAATTTGGCATAATTCATTCACTACAAGTTGTTGGCCTTTTTCACTCAGAATATGTTTAACCTATGCTGAGTCTTTTAAAAAAGTTGCCCCCTATTAAGTAGGATTTACCCCTGCACACCACCAGATAAGAGAGGACTTTAATCATTGGTTGCAAGAAGCCTGTCTGTGACATCCAAGAAATCCGTAAATTTAATATAAAATTCGTACTTACCAGATAATTGTTATTATCACTACCTCTCTATTTCTCATTTTTACTTTGTTTACACATTTCCAGTAATAGCTTTTCACAAATTCACAAAACAATTACAAACAAACTTATTGAAATTTGGACCAGACATTAATATGATATTATGCTCATATCTGCACAAGAAATGTCTTTTCTGAATTTAAACAGAATATTTAGTGACCATAGTAATGTCATACAAACAATCAGTTTTTAATGAAAATTTTATGAATTCATTTAAAAAAAAATGTTTTTAATAAAGTTTCTCCACGCTTTGCATCTTCGTGTCTTGTAAAATCTTTGATCTAAAATTAATGTAATTGAAGGGAAGGTTTGTCTTTGATTTGAAAAAAGTATATATTGGACGAACTAACTTTCCCCTCCTTCAGTCCAATTCCGTGAATGATGGAAAATATTATTACAAATAGTTTCAGCCTTAATTTATCTGTTATGAAAGTTATTGGTCTGTACCCGCTGAGGCGGCATCCATATTTGTACAAATTGTTGGCGTTCGTTATTTACACTTTTGCTATGATACCAGCAACTTTACTTGGTTTTCTTCAACTGTTTTTCAAAGAAGACATGAAGAAAGTGCGTCATGACGATCTGGCACCTTTTGTTGTAATTTTTCTCTCTCCAAAGCTCCTATCTATTGTTACGAGCGGACACAGGATTGAAAGATGTTTACAATTTCTTGACGTAGAGTTTTTCACAGTCGTTGATTCTCAACATATTAAGATTATAAATAACTGTGTGAAGATTTGTCGACGAAACTCAGTCATTTTCTTCAGTGGATGTGTAGTGTCTGTATTCGGTTGGACTGTTAAGATGTTTTTTCGTGAAGATATTCATCAGTTGCCACTTGATGTTTGGTATCCTTTCGAAATAAGAAACACAGTCACGCTTTATTATGTTCTCTATGTCAGTTTAGTGCTAGGTATTTTGAGTTAAATTTTATCCACTTAAAAGTGATAAGACTTTTTAGGTGTTATCTATGCCGGAATGTCTTCAGCAACAATAGACCCTCTAATTGCAGGTTTAATTTGTCACGCTACAGGCCAGCTTCAAATTCTGAAAGAAAATGTGTACCATCTAGATTAGTATGTTGATGAAAAAATCAAGTCTAACAAACAATCTTCCGTGGAAAGATCCAAACTTATCTATGAGAGAATCAGAGATTGCATCTTACATTATAATCTTATCATAAAGTGATAATTCATTTAAATATGTAATCTGTTTTAAACAGTTTTGGGTTAATTTTCAGCTTTGTCAGCGAATATGAAACGTGTTTTTCAACACCCATTTTCTGCCAATTCATGGAAAGCATTATTGTAATTGGAATCTGTTGTTTACAAATTAGCAAAGTGAGTTTATGCTTACATTAATTCTGAAAATTCTTTTTAACTTTACTTTTCAGTTACACACGTTCGACATTAATTTCGTTATGATGAGTAATTATTTATGTTTCCTGTTGGTTCAAGTGTATTTCTATTGTTATTATGGTACAATGCTTATCGAAGAAGTATGTTTCGTTTTCTAATATGTTTTCTACTACCAATTTTTGTAACTTTTTCAGAATAATACTTTGGTCAATGCAATTTATATGAGCAAATGGTACGAGTACAACAGCGAATCCAAAAAGGCTCTCTTGATTTTAATGGAACGTACCAAGAAAACTATGAGTGTTAGTGCTGGAAAAGTACTTGATTTATCGCTAGAAACATTTACAATGGTAAAATGCAATAAAAAGATACTTGTTATGTAATAATACATATTTTGATTTCAGATATTAAAAAGGTCTTATTCGTTACTTGCAGTTTTAAAAAATTATTAAAAATACAGTTAATAATAATTTATTAATTAAACTGTTAAACTGTATATACTAATTCAGATATTTTTAGAGAGAAGAGGAGTCTGAAACAATTTGCAAATCCACAGTATCAATTTGACGAAACATGTAGAGATACACTATACTTAACCACAATGTTCAGGCACTCATTTAATTATAACGGATGCAAAAGAATACTTTGCACATTGGTATTTAAAATATAAAATAAATATATAATTATCGGACAAAATTGGGTAAATTTTTCCTCTACCATTTTTTATTTGGATGCTAATTTCGTTCAAAATGGAGTGCGGAAAAAAGGTACCCCATCGTTTGAGAATCACAGATATTATTAATGATCCAACACCCGAATTTCTTATTTCAAAAGTTCTTGGATACAAAATTTATATTTTCATTATTGCTTAACAATGCTATCCTAGGATAAAAAGACTTTAATTAATTCATGAAATGAGGTATCTACTCATTCACCAGGTTTCATGAAATTACTATCCTGAAACAATTAAGAAAAAGTTTCGTTGTATTTTATTGTATTGTATTACTGATTGCAATAATACAATTTTCAGTGGTTCTCGACGAGTTGGTGTAATTTTTTTGTCAACAAAGTTAAAATGAACTATGCAGCTGAGCCAAAAACGACTGGGGATTTTTTGAATCTGATCAGCATTCTAATGCTCTCTTTAAAGTTTGGCAGAACATTTACCTAACACCCTGTATAGTAGCAAACGATTAAGACAATTGAAATAATAATAAAATAAGAAATCGGACATGAACTCATTGATTTTTTTTTCTGCAGTTACATCAAAATTACAATTTTCAAATTTTAAGGCAACTGTAATTCCTACTTCCCTTGTAATACTTGAAGTTTTCATAATACATATTAGTCTATAACACTATCTAAATTATCCGACGTACTTTCTGCAAATTTCCAGGTAAAACTTTCTCAAAATTGTATTTATGCACCTAAACTAGACTAATAATTTATAATTCTTGCTCTAGGAAACTCAGAAACTTTACCTATGTAGCCAGATACTTTTCATCAGAGGATTATATAGAAATCATACACTTTCCGCCGGAGATTACGGAGCGATTACTTCTCCATAGAGTTTTCCGCGATCTGTATCAATTCTGGAGTCATGCGATACATTTCGTTTTCAATGGCATCGGACATACTTCAGATATTCGCTAAATATAACAAAAATTATCGAAACGTGAATAGCAAACAATTACAACTTAAAACTGTTCACTTTTTACACTGAAGAGTCATCTTGCTGCGCTATTTTTGATTTTAACATCACATCTGACAGCATGGATATGTCCACAACGGGCGACTCGTTAAATATTACAGTGGCACCGATTAAACATTGGATAATAATTTCGTTATCTCGCTTTTTTTAGAGGATATATTTTAATAGGAATAATTTAATTATTAAATATTTCGTGTAATAAATCCTGACAAAGGCTTCAAATGACCTTACATTTGATTTGGTCGAGCCGCCTATGGACACTTCTTCTCCTAGGACTTGAAGTATTTCTACTTCCTTCAGATAAAATGGCTTTAACTGTCTATATGGAGATACACAAAGCTGCTATTTTCGACTGCTTGAAGATAAATATCTTTTTTCTAACGTCGCTTATGAAAATGATACTTTCATCACCCAATTTATTGAGGAAAATGGAGAAAGTAAACTCACTAGTGAGAAAAATTTAAATTGGGTGATAAAAGTATCATTTTTCATAAGCGACGTTGGAAAAAATAGTATACACAATTCGTGATCAAAGTGCGATTTTTCAACTCGCAATACTATCCTCACTCGCTAGCGCTCGTGAGTATATCATGTACTGCTCGTTGAAAAATCAGGCACTTTCATCACTTATAGTGTAATATACTAAAGGGACTAAAGTACTGAAACGTTTCGATTTCCTTCACTCTTCCTTGATGCCGCATTCCCTCAGATGATATTTTTACGGAAAAATAGGAAACAAAAATAATGAGAAAAGAAATGTTTAGGGATTCTACGTTGTGTTTTATTCATAATTTAGTTTAATTAGGTTCTACAAGAGGCCGTACCTTCGGAAGGTTTTTGTTCGGCAAAGTGTAAATAAATGTAAAGCTAGTGTGTGCAAAATTGTGGAAGAACTGTGTAATAAGAGTATCGTCTTAAATGTGGTTAAACAGTCAAAATAATGTATTGAATAAATTATTTACATTGTACATAGGTACTCGAAATTAATAAAAGGTAACTGACTGTAAGCTAGAGTAGAAAAATTATTTTTTTGTTCGACACTGTCAGAATTTGAGAATTTTCTCCTGTGTGAACGGATTTTGATGAATTTGACAACTTGTCAAAACGAAACGTCAAACTAATTTTAAAGATTTTCAGCCATTTGGAGCCTTTGGGGGGGCTCGTCGAACAAAAAAACGTTGTATTCAACTCGTTCTTGTGTAATTTGCGCTTTTTTGGCACTCGTGGACCTTTAAAACTCTCGTTTCACTCGAGTTTTAAACTGGCCCACTCATGCCAAAAAAAGCCCAAATTACACACGAACTCGTTAAATAAATAACTAAGTATTATAATGAAATGTTTTGTGGCTTCCATTGGCATTTATACACATTTGAGTCCGCCGATACCAATTTTCATAAACAGAATTCGACTCTTCTGGGTTATTGTTATCAAACTAGTTATTACGAATCTGGTTCGCAGCGTCTGCTATGCGTTCTCGGATTTGGTGTTTTGTATTTTCGTATTTCAACTTCCTACACAAAATCTTTCGTGTGGCCCCAAAAATTAAAATCCAAAGGGGTTAAATCGAGGATCGGGGACGCCATCGTATTGGAACCAGTCAGAACCAGCCTCACATAAACACAGATGTAGCTCCACAAAAGTACAACGGGACGGAAGGACTTCTTCAGGAAAATGCTAGTCGTATAGTCGCCTTTCCGCGTGCTTCGCCATAGAGTAAATGCAAATCGGCATATCCTTGTTTTGTAGACTTCATGACTTTTTGTAGGATTCGCAAATTTAAAATTAAATTTGACAAATGTCATAGGTGTTACAGGTACCGTTGCTAAAGAAATTGCAGCCAAGCAACCTGAATTACCTTTTTAAAGTCGATTAACTCATTAGCGTACAGCAAATTTTGACCAAATTGTCAATTATTTTTATCTCGAAAACCAAAAGACTTTTATTAAAAACATTTTTTGTATATGAGTTCTACTTATCGTCACCTATTACTGGATTTCTTTTAGCAGGTTATATCTGGACCACCCTGTATAGGAATATGAACTTAAAATTATTGTCCAATTTTTACCCTTTTGCGATGACGTCATTATCTAGTAACTTTACGTATGTTTGAGCTAGGATCAGAAACAAATTTGAATTGATCATAAATAACTATAAATGTGTCAAATTTGTTGACAATTGCTTCGAAAGGTTATGTTTGTAATCAATGTAATAAGTGAAAGAAATTAAAAATTGTCAAATTGACAGAAGCATAAAATAATCTCAAAGTGACCATCAACAAATAAACGTGCCTTTTTTTTGTTTTTTTCTGTTTCTGTCGTTTCAATAAAGAGAAAGCGAGGAAGGAAATCGTGACAAAAGGGTAAAAATTGGACTATATCCTGCTATTCAAAATCACGTATGGCATAATAGCTAGAAATCCGCGCTCTAGTCATAACTCACTAGTGGAATAAAAACATGACTGATTAGTAACTATACTAACCCTCCACCACCCGGCGGCATGGCAATTTTGCCGGAGTACGAGTACATACACTGTTACGGATATTACTATCAAGTAATAATGCAGTGCTAATTAACATAATTACCGGCGTCTCGCCTCGCCTGCACATTTTGACTTTGTTGTGTTTTATTATGTTCTGTGTCAATGTCAAGAAACTTCCTCACTACATGACATGAGTATACCTTTTTGAATTTCAACTACCAATGTGTTACCTAAATCCAAAATTTCTAAATTTTTAAAAAGAGATTGTGGTACTATTCCCGTCGCTGAAATTACAAGTGGTAAAATCGAAATTTTTTCTAAACACCAAAGATTTCTCATAGCAACGGAGAGATCTAAATATTTATTAATTTTTGTGTTATACAGGTTTTTTTTTCTGGATCTAATGATGTATTGAAAGTTATCATTTGGTTCATAGCTAACTGAAAAAAAAAAAAACATTTTTTTGTGGTTCAGCTTATTTTTAAGAGTGCCGTGAAAACAATCGGAATACAAAGTACGATAAATGTCATCTAAACGTCAGCTTAGAAGTTTTCAGCTGCTTTTTTAAACTTTTTTTATTTAAGTATAAAATAACATTGTCAGTCATGCAGGATAGCAGTCATTTGACTATTATTTTATGTTCGAGTGTAATAAAAATCGTAATTAGTCAAAAACAAAAAGTTAATAGAAAAAATAATAATAATTAAAAAAAAATATTTTTTTTAATTATTATTTATGTTTTCCAAGAAAATAATAATAAAACTCTTCAAGATTGCACCTGAAAATTTTCAAACTCACACTTGACATTTGTTGCTATTTGTATTCCAATTGTTTTTCACGGCACATTTGAAAATTTCATAATAAACTGAACCACAATTAAAAAGTGTTTTATTTTTTTTTCAGTCAGCTATGAACCAAACGATACATTTTAATACATCGTTAGATTTAGAAAAGAAAACTTTATCAGACTGAGCCTAAAAAACTACATATGTCCATTTAAGAAAAAAAGTTGACTATCGTAAGCTACTGAAAATAACGCCAAAAAAAAATTATTTCATGGCTGCTTCGTAGCGCATGAAAAACCATATCTTCGGTTTTTTTGTTCATTGAAATCGGATAATAAATAAAAAAGTTATGGGTTGAGGCGTTTTTTATCAAACAGCCTGTATTATGTGAATTTGGAACAGCTATATCTAAAAGATATGCTTGCTTTTGTTGTTTATTTAAAATAATAATGTCTGGTGTATAACTATAATGTGGTTGTGTATCCTTTAGTAAATTGAATTTAACAGCTAAAGTCCATTCAAAAATCAAAAAACCACCACCTGTTGCTTTAGGTTGGTAAAATTTAAAAAACCCTAGGTAGTTACTTTTTCATACTATGTTGGTAACTATAAAATATGACTTTTATTAATAACATAATTACATAACATTTTTGTTTTATAATACAAAAATTTCCGATAATATTGCGGAATCTGGAAAAGTGCCCCGAATGCTTGCAGCGTTTCCACGTTGAATGGCAAGGGAAATCCTCTCGAAAAGGAATTTCTTTGATTTTGAATCGCCTGATTCCGCGATAAGCCGGTTTCCGATGACATTAATGAAATCGATGGCTTCTTTGCACCAAGGGCCTAAGGTTTCAAATGCTAAACCTTTAAACACGTAGTTTGACGAAACGATTGAACTATATTTGCTATGTTTGCGTTTGCAAGCCATTTCAGCGGCAAAACTTGAGACTTCAGATGATTTCAATACGTAACTGTCTGCAAGTGTATCTACAACAGTAACGTCCCAAACCAAAGGTTGACATTTATTTGATTCAAAATAAAATTCAATTGCTTTGAATTTCGTTCAAATTGTTTTATTATTGCTCAGCACGTTTCATTTTTTATTAATTCTTTTTCTTTTTACTTAAACATGCCCAGAAAAACAAGACACTTAATAAACTCTTAACCTCAAAATTACAATTCTCACAAAATTTTACACTAGACAGCGTTGCCGATAATAATTATCGAGGAAAATGCGACGTAGGTGGTTTTTTGATTTTTGAATAGACTATAAAACTCATGTGTATAATTTATTAGTAAATATTAATTTATAATACCACGAGTAGTCTAAATTATGTGGATTATTTTTCAAACTGGTGACGAATTATCAATTGTGCTCGGGAATGAATCCACGAGTGCGTCAGCACGAGTGAGATTCCCAAGCACAATAGAATGAGTGAAACCAGTTTGAAAAATAGTCTACATAATTTGGACTACGAGTTGTATTCGGAGGACTATTCCATGAACCAACTTCGGCAATTTGGCAGCAAATCGGAAGAAGAAATTAACGCAGAAATCGAAGAAAATCTTTCCAACAACACAAAAAAGACAAGTGAGTCCATTTAGAAGCAATTCTCAAGGCTGCAATCATTTGTTAAAAATAATCGCTGGGATCACTAGTGGTATTACCGATACAATTTCCACGAGTGGGAATATTCGGTCCAATTTTTTGAAACCATGGTAACAAATGTGTAAAGTTGTGTTTTTATGGGTCCATTTTTAACAAATGACAGGTGAATGGAATAGTCACGAATTTTTCCCGACAAAATACAACAAATAAACAAATTATAAAACACGGTTATTGCAAAACGGGACCGATAAAACCCCCGTAAACGGTATCCCAAAGGCGAAATCTTTTCAAACTTCAAAACAAATTTTTCTTAAACACTAATTACAATCAAACATTTCATTTCGGTACAGTTAAGATACGGGGACGCGCGATTTCGTCACGAGCCGTTTAAATGGAGAGACAACAACTACAGAGTACATGTGTGACCATTCCTACAACCTCTAACACATGCGACACCCCCGCGCCCTATTTCTACATCCGCATGCCGGTCGGAAGGGAGATGACGGGACACACAACTTCCATGTGTGGACGTGAATCTCACGCGTAGGTTTGGAGGGGACGAGGCACGCAACTTCCATGTGTGTACGTGAATCTCACGCGTAGGTTCGGAGGGATAGAGGCACACAACTTCCATGTGTGTACGTGAATCTCACGCGTAGTTTCGGAGGGGACGAGGACAAAAAAGGAAAAGAAATTACGCTGAGCGAACGAAACTACAACGTGCAGTGATCTACATAGTCCCAATCACCAATCAATGCCTATCGAAGTACGGAACATTTATTACAGCCCGTGACGAAACGAACGCTGATGTCGCTCTAAACTGCTTTCCCAATTACATGACACAAACTTTTCTTTCGATACGAACAAATTATGATTTTAACAAATTTGTGAATTTAGCATGTCAGAATTTAATATTTACAATTTTCCTTTCTTGTGCGAGAGGCGATAACTCAACCACGTGATCGACCCCACGCTCGCGAACAAATAAAAGTGAAATAATCAGTCGTTGTATTATGCGAATTCTGAAACAAGACCCTTACCACGTGCTCCTGGTCCCAAAAACAAAAAAAACAAAAAGCCAACGAACGTGGAATAAATTACCCAGGTGAATGAAAAACGTCGAATTCCTAACGGGGACACAAATATCTACTCGGGACGGAAGTGAAATTGAGTCAGATTTAACTTACAAATTTGAGAAACTGGATCGCTCTTCGCAAGGTGTGTTCGTTTCGAAAAACCAAACAATAAGTGACCTACCCCCTTCCACCACGCGCGCGAGAGACCGCTTCATCCCCGCTATATTTCCGCTTTCCGCGTTGTTCACTCCCCAGGATTACCAACCCCATCCCTTAGTACCTAGTCTAGCCGCTAGTACTAAGGCGCGCTCTCGTGGCGGTACCGGTAATTAAAATTTAAATTTTAAACTGGGTCACTACAATGTATTAATTAATGTATTGTAATTGATTTCAGGAATCCTTCAGTAAATCTATAAATAAAATGAATTTTAGAAAAACAAAAAAAAAACTTCTATTTGTGTTAATTATAAGAAAATAAAATGAAAAAAAAACAATATAATAATGCACACTAAAATACATATAAAGAAATTAAAAGTATAAATATCACATACCTACATAATTCAAATTTCTTCATTTGAAAGTTCCCATTTATATTCGTGTATGCATAATACAGGGTGCTTAAAAATGGCGAAACAACGCCATTGTGCACTTTTCAAGAACACCTCTAAGCATGGAAAAATGTTTAAAAAAAATCTATCTCGTGATTCTTTATACAGGGTGTTAGGGAATGTTCTTCCAAGAATTTCAGGACGAGTTTATCAGAGAAAATGGAGTCGAACACTTTTATACCATTTTTGGATAAATTGAACCGTTTTCAGAAATTAAAATTGTTCCCTGCTGTTTTAGGACTGCTGAAATATTGCGAAAAAAAAAATTGTTTCGATTTAAAAATTATTGCTTGGTAACGGTTCGAAGTCTACACTTTGACATGATGTATCTTTTATCCGTCGCCTGCAAAAGATTACAGTCGTTTAAATGCCAGTATATGCTATCGAGAAGTATGCAGATATGCATTTTGTGTGTAGTGGAAATGCCACTGCTGCTGTCCGAAGGTACGCTAATACTTATATTAGGGCAAACAGAGGATATTTTGAACATTTATTATGAATGTTTTCCTTTTAGAGGTTGATCAAGATGTGGTATAATAAAGCAGCAGAAATAATTTCAGTTCTTTGCAACAATAAAAGGAGACTTACCTCAAGGTGAAATATTTAAAACCAAAACGTCATTGTAACAGTAGGTACTATTGGGAGCACGGAATTTCGGGTAAACTTGAAATTTTACTGATATAAAATGTGAAATAGGCTTTAAGTGCTACACGTATTAATAACCTCATTTTAATATCAACTATTGTCTCATATCATTTTGCAAATTGCATTCATCAATTCTGAAAAGCTGCAAGTACTTAGATGTGATTTTCTGAAAACTAAACCGTCTTTTTTATTAAACTTTGGAAATCAATAACTAAAATGTAAAATACATAATTGCGCATAATTGTGACAGTTTATTTTGAAGTTCCGTCAAAATTAATTATTATGACATTTATGACAATAAAGCTTAGACTACATTGGGTTATTTTAAATGACATGTAAATTGCTGCCCGAAATTCCATATTCGCCATAGTACTCGATAAAATCTGCCATAGAGGCATTGTTGTTTTTGCTTGCTAAGCAATTAACTTTCATTACAAAACGTTAACTATTTATTTAATTATCACAACAATAAAATGATGGCAAAGCTCCCTAACAGTGGGGCATCATTTAAATTTTTATTTTTGAGAAAACCATTCATGTTAGGAAAAATTGGTATCAAGGTTTTAGACCATTTTTTCCTTCACAAATTCACCCTGAAATTCTTGGGAGACCATTCCCTAACACCCTGTAGATATGGAGGCTATAAAATCGGTATCTAAAATTGTTACCATTAACTAATTCTTAATATTTCAACAACTTTTGTAGTGAAAGACATATTTAAAATGATGTTCAACGATAATTTTGATTTAAAATCAGTTAATAGTACCTTCATATCAAGTTTTATTTTTCATGTTTTGCACAAAAATCATAAAACTAATCTGGCAATCAAGCTACTAATTAGGTAAGTAATGGCATTTAGTTACCTACCTGTGAATTTACTTTGACTTTTTGTTTAATGTCAGTTGACAATTTTTTTAAACATTTTTCTAGTACTCTGGGGATTTCCCCGAATCGTCTGGTGTAGCGTTGTTTCGTCATATTTTAAGCACCCTGTATACTGCAAATCACATGAAAATATATTCTTGAAAACAATTATCCCAATACATATTTAATAGTTTAATTTTTCTACTTACAATACGTCCGTTATGTTACATTTCATGCAATTTAGCTTGCACCATGAATTTATTTTAAGCATAATAATGATTTGTAATTCGTATTTTAAAGCTTCTGCAAGAACTGTTAGATCTATGGGTTTCAACTGGACGTTCATAGTACCATAGCAATGTTATATACAAACATCAATGAAAATTTTATAACTGTCCTTAGAGTTTTTTAACGAAGTTTCTTTATGCGTTCAATTTTCGTGTCTTGTAAAATCTTTGATGTAAAATTAATGTACATAATTAAAGGGAACGTTATTCTTGGATTTGAAAGAAAATATATAAGACAAGTGAGATGTATTTCATTCAGTTTCATTGAATTCTAAGATATGGAGGGTATTGTCAAAAGAAGTTTCAATCTTAATTTAAATGTGATGAAAGTTATTGGTCTTTATCCGTTGGACAAATATCCTCGTTTTTACAAACTCTATGCATATTTTATGTATTCATTAGCGGTGATCCCAGCGTCCGTACTTGGTTTCCTCGAAATATTTTTTAAAGAAGACAACAGCGAAGAATCTTATGACGACCCTGCATCTTTTGTTATAATATTACTTTCTCCCAAGTTATTCTCCATTCTCGCAAACGGGTACAACATCAGAAAATGTATTCATTATTTCGATGTCGAACTTTTAACAACATTCAACGATGAAAATTTAGAAATCATTAACAACTGCGTCATGATTTGTCGAAGGAACTCAACTGTTTTCTTCGCAGGATGTGTTTTATCCATTGTTGGTTGGGTTGCTAAGTTATTCTTCCGGGAAGATATGCATCAGCTACCACTTGATGTGTGGTTTCCACTGAAATCGCAAAACACGGCACCTTATTACTGTCTTTATTTCAGTCTAGTTTTAGGTATATCCACCAGGATTCATTTAATTTTTTTTAAACAAAAATTTTACGAATTTTTAGCAGTTGTTTACGTTGGACTTGCTTGTGCAGCAATTGATCCTTTAATTGCCGGCTTGATTTGTCACGCTACGGGACAGCTCGAGGTTCTCAAAGAAAATCTGCAACACCTCGACGACCTTGTCGATAAAAAAACTGCCAAGATCTATGACGAGCAGGCGCCATTTATTAAATGCAATTTTATCTACGGCCGAATCAAAGAATGCGTACTCCACTACAACATTATAATCAGGTAATTTTTTATATAAGTATGAATGACGGGTTTACATGATATAAATAATATGTAATTTTTAGTTTTGTTCAAGAATGTGAAAAGTGTTTTTCGGCAGCTATTTTCTGTCAGTTTATGGAGAGTATTATCGTTATCGGGTTTTGCTGTATGCAGTTAAGTAATGTCAGTATTTTTCTTTTAACGTGATCTAGCAATAGTTATTCATTATACAAGACGATAAAATCGTATTTTATCTTCGAGAGAAGATAATTAAATTTTCTTGTCGTGTATAATATTCAATTTTTTTCTATAGCATTTGTATTTTATTATGAAAACATTTTTTTTAAATCATTACTAATCCTGTCAGGTTTTAAAATCTCGTTAGTATGAGCGTTGTTAGGGTAATAACGAAAAATTATTTATCTACCCTTGCTGTTAAAGTAGCACTTTATCTATTCTTGCGGTTAAAATGCTACTTGACCTCTTGATTTGAATAGATAAAAGCACATTTTAGCATCTGCTATAGAAAAAACAATATGTTTTTATTTTCAATTTCAGTTGCAAACCTTCAATATGAATTTTGTTATAATGGTTAATTATTTGTGTTTTATTCTGCTGCAAGTGTACTTCTATTGTTACTACGGGACAATGCTCATCGAAGAAGTTCGTTTTATAACAATGTAATGTCTTAACATTTACACTATTTTTTAGAATAACACTTTGACGAATGCAGTTTATATGTGTAAGTGGTATGACTATAATATTGAATCGAAACGGGCTCTTTTAATTTTAATGGAGCGCACGAAGAGATCTATGAATGTCAGTGCTGGAAAAGTACTTGATTTGTCTTTAGATACGTTCACAATGGTGACAACATATTTTAATACTAATCAGTAATAATCACTAATACAATGTATTTAAAATTTCAGATATTGAAAAGGTCTTATTCGTTACTTGCAGTCTTAAAAAATTATTAGTCAGGAAAGACTGCATTATTATTCAACGTGATTGTTGGATTTCGGCAGCTAATACGGAAATAGAATGCGTTTGTTAAAATGTGTGTTACGATTAGTCGATTTAAGTGTTTTGAATATTTTTTCTAGTTATAAGTAAATCGTAATAAAGGTTTGTACATTAGTTGAAAGAACTATATGTTTCAAACATTCCAATAAAAAATTGCACTAGCATTTTTAATAGTAGTTTATTTGACGAGTTTGCGTGTAAATTGGGCCTTTTTTGGCACGAGTGGGCCAATTTACACACGAACGAGTTGAATACAACGTTTTTTTGTTCGACGAGCCCCTTAAAGACTCCAAATCGCTTAAAACCTTTAAAATTAGCTTGACGTTTATCAAAATCCGTTCACAAAGGAGAAAATTCTCAAATTCTGACAGTGTCGAGCAAAAAAATCTTTATTCCACTATTTAAGCTTAGTGAAAAAATGATTTACTTTGACATTTTTCTAAATAGGTAGATACTGAACGAAATGTAAATGTCTCTGATTTAAATCTAGTAAGGTTTAAGAATTCGTTAAGAGCAAGTGAAAGACACAACACACTAATAGTATATTATTGTATTAGTTTTATAAGAGCCCGATTTCCAGTCAGGGTGACAAATAGGTGTTGCAGCGCAAATGTGTAGCTATCTCTGTCCTACACATTAATTACTAATATGCATCATCTTTCTCAAACTTGCAATTTTGTGCCGTTACCATGACAATACAAGTTGCAAGTCAACTTGAAATCGGCCTCTAAGACGGTATATTCCCTCACGCACCGGCTCCGCAACCCCTATACTAAATACACGGAGTTATTTTTTTCGTATTTTTTCTACAAAATCAACTTTGAAGCAATGCTTGTCTTTTAGTTGGTTGGTAGGTATATAAGCGGAGGTCGGTTACGGTTTATTTTTTAAATAAATAAAGACCCTAACGAAAGTTAAATGCAGCCTGTAATACGTTATTCTGGCATTACTGACTATCACTTGACAGTTCCTTTTTGTATAATATAATTATTGGAGTTTATTCTGCAATTTACATGTTAATTTTAACAGCCTCTAAAAATTCGTAACCATGACAATGACCAATCAGAGAAACGTGTTTAATACTTTAACAGGTTGTTAAATTTAAACAGGCTGTTAAAAATACAGAATAGACCCCATTGCCGATTACTGCCATTTTTAAATTTTTATACATAATTGAGACTTTTGTGAGGGATGTCCAAACCATGCATACCTACATATTTTAAAATTATTCATATTTTTGAATTAAATTATGAATGAAGGAACGTTTTGCTGGGTGTATTTAAATTTCGTTAGGGTCGGAAATTTATGTGAATCACCCTGTATAATAGTTAATTAGTAATGAAATAAATATTTTCTTCGGATTTTCTTAAACATGATTTATGACTAGCAGGAAAGACTTACGCAAGTTTTTATAACTACTAATACGGTGCGATCAATTAAAAAATAAATCGAGTCGGCGTGTTACCTATGGCAACCCATGCTACAGCATAGGCTCCAAAGCAAACTCGATTTATTTTTTAAATGATCGCTCGGTACTTTTATGAGGGTTGGAACGGTTGGAACAGCCCATTTTTGTTATTATATGAGCGTGCTTGAATATTGTAGAATCCTTACCGCCATGACTTTCTTAATTTCACTTCTAGGGGCTAAGACTTAGCGTATTGTATATTGAGCTGCCCAAGGTCGTCCAATATTTCTGTGATAATTTTTACGTAATCTTGTTTCTACTGCTTTTTGTGTTTTTATACAGGGTGTTAGGGAATGGTCTCCCAAGAATTTCAGGGTGAGTTTGTGAGGGAAAATGTGGTCGAAAACCTTAATACCATTTTTTCATAGCATGAACGGTTTTCTTAAAAATAAAAATTTTAAATAGTGCCCCACTGTTTGGGAGCTTTTGCACCATTTTATTGTTGTGATAATTAAATAAATATATTGTTAACGTTTTTTAATGAAAGTCAATTGCTTAACAACCAAGAACAACAACGCCCTATGTCAGATTTTATCGAGTACCTACTATCACAATGACGTTTCAGTTTTAAATATTTCCCTTGAATAATATCTCATTAAAAACTAAACTCTGTCCACTCATAGATTGCTTGACATAAATGTTACTAAAAATGTTCACTGTACGCTACAACAAATAGATCCGGCGCGAAATTTAAAAAAATGGAAACAGCAGGTTTACACGTGATGTTTTATTATTATTCTGCATGTTTGCACTTAGGAAAGACGAAAGAAAACTTCAGTACAGTAGGAGTAATATATTAGGTTTTATTAATACAGGGTATTTCACGAGTAATAATGTGCCCTACGGAATAAAATAATAGTATATTATATATTGAGGGAGAGAAATGCATGATTTTTCCTAAGGTGCAGTTTGTAGCCAGAGGGCGAAGCCCGAGGGCTACAAAGCACCGAGGGAAAAATGAGCATTCTCTCCAGAAGTATATATACTATTTTTTTCACGGTAGGGAGTAGAAACAGCACAAAAATCTCAAATTTTAAGAATAAAAAAATGATGACAAATGAGTTGTTATCTTTCGATGAATTTAATGGAATTAGTAGTTGCCTTGACAACACAATTAGATTTTTGTCACAACAGTCAAAAAAAATGAAAACTCCCATTAGATTTTTGTCACAACTGTCAAAAAAATGAAAACTCCCTAGGGAGCAAATATTTGCTCCCTAGGGAGAAAATGCTCTACTTCTGTCACGATGTTGACATCCAAAAAGTTGATTTCTACTCCCGATCGTGAAAAAAATACATTTTCGAATTTTCGAAAAAGCTGGCTACTGAAATTAAAATATCCGGCTTTTTTCGGAAATGGCTAAACACAACCAAGAGATTATTTAATATGTACTCCTATATAATGCATGAACAAAAATTACCTCTGTATCATTTTCGATGTTTGTAATTAGATTCTTGAGGCACGCACTCACTTCACAAATTTAAAAAAATCAAGAAAAAACCGTAACGGAACAGATCAAAATAGCAACACGATCAAAACTAATAACTTTTAAAACCAGAGAATCGCAAAACAAAGCTCTAAAGATGAAAAATCGCAAATCTAAATGCTTAAACCACTTTGACAGAACTGACAACTTCAAATTTGAAATGTCACATAATTTATTTTTCGCGTGGGTTTCATGACAACCAATGAGAATCAGTGGCGCGAATTCTTCAAGATATTACCAACACAATCTATGATACTTTCTTAATATTTTAATGCTATGGTTTGGGGATTTTGTTATCTAATGATATTTAAAAAAATGCATTCTGTCAGTGGACGTAGTCTACCAGAACTGCATTTTTTAATCACAAAATCAATAATTATATTCAAAATATTTATCTACATTCACCACAACCTTGAGGTAAGTCCCCTTTTATTGCTGCAATAAACTGAAATTATTTCTGCAGCTTTATTTGTGATACCACATCTCGCTCAACCTCTAAAGGGATTTGAAATCGAGCACTGACCCTAATCAGATTCGTTAATTTCTGTGTAACTTTATTTGTATTGGAAAAAAATAATAATAAATGCTCAAAATATCCTCCGTTTGCCATAACATAAGCATTAGCATACCTTCGGAGAGCAGCACTGGCATTTTCGCTACATTCCCCATACACAAAGTGCATATCTGCATACTCCTTGATAGAATATTCTGGCATTGTAAACGATTGTAATCTTTGCAAGCGACGGATAAAAGATAGATCAAGTCAAAGTGTAGACTTTGACAGTAGTAAATTTCGAATCGTTACCAAGGAATCATTTTAAATCGAAACATACAGTATGTTATTGAAATGGGTTACGAAAATTTAAACGGTGATAGAACTCATCAAAACAAATTACTTTTCTATTTATCATTTTTCCGAAAAATCTTTCTAAACCCAGATAAAATTTTAGTTAATTTGATCGTAAATTCTAGTACCCGCCAATGTCTCCGAGCGTACATTAAAAGCGAAAGAAGATAAAACCTTAGATAATCAAGCAAAAACCAATTCTTTATTCGTAGTAAGTGAGAGTGACATTGAATTTATGCACCACACTTGATCAAGGGCACTAACCTTTAAATTAAACGTTCGAAATGACGCCCTCCGTTATCGATACACGCTCTTGTGTGCCCTTCGAGCCACAGAAGCTTGAGTTCTCTTCAACATGTCAGAATTTTATCGAATTGCCTCGGTGTCAACTGGAGTCTCATACACAATCTGTTTTAAATGGCCCCATAAAAAAAGTCACAAGGGTTTAAGTCAAATGAACGAGCTGGCGATAAAACTCGTCATTTACGACCTATTGAAGAAGCCATTGACAAAATGCAATTCGACGTGGTGGATCTTCTGATTTTAAGTGTCGGACGCGTTGAAGATGATACGGATGTTATCCCTGTTCGTGCAGCATTCTCCAAATTGTAAAACTGGAAACGTCAATTCGTAATGTAACTCGTCGGCAACTAACATTCGGTATTCGGTTCTTCATCAACAAGACAGGACAGGACTAAAAGTCCCGTAATGCCTTAAATGCTGGACAACATTCACAAAGGTATGTGGACAGGAAACTTGGCGACCGGGAATTGTCTTCATGTACCTACATACAAACGCCTGGTGCATCAGCATTTGATAAAGCTTCCCCGTAGATCAGCACCATGTCTGTTAAGGGTGCTGTGAAGTAAAATAAAATTCTGGTTTCGTGCAATGTGGGTTGCATACTCTGCAAACGCTGGATCTACCATGACGTCTGTCAATAATGGGTTTGCCGGGACCCTTCTCAGCGGGAGTTATTATCACAAAATGCACGTAATAAATACAGCGGCACTTCGTATTTTTACAAGGGTAATCTCCAAGCCTTACTGTGCAACGCCTGAATTTTGCTCTACGTAGGACTGTAATGGCAGTAAAATTAGAATAGGATGCAGTTTATGCTAATCTGAATACCTACCTGCCGGAGAAGAGGATTATAAACCTCTTTTGTTGAATTCAAGAAAAGTATATTTTTGCACAGTACACAAGTTTAGCAAGATTGTTATTGAACAATATTGATTTTGCACAGATCCAACCAATCAACAGCTTCATATCATAGCAACTGCAACATTGTTATATAGCAATATTGGTAAATTTAAAACAGAATCGCACCAATTACCAGAATTTCCAGACATGTCTACGGATAAATATGAAAATGCCAAGATTAAATTTTTGAATGAGGTTTCTAGCGTCAACATTTCTGATATAGAACAAAAAACTCGAGGGCAAAATTCAAATCCTGAATGGTATAGAGAACAATCATTTCGACTTATGGTTAGTAAATTCGGGAAAATTTGTAAAATGCGTTTAAATACTGACACTGCAAATACGGTAAATGAAATTTTATATTCAGAAAGATCATCCACTCGAAATTCTGTACCTAAACCACTGTTACATGGAATGCAAAATGAAGAAAAAGTGAAAGAAAAATTCCGCACGTGAAATAACAATTGAAGAAGGTATAAAAAATAAGATTATTGATTATTTAACAATAGATGACGAAAAGTATATAAAATTAAAAACATCTCACCCGTACTATTATCAAGTACAAGGTCAATTGCACGTCACCAATCGCAATATTTGTTACTTCGTTGTTTACACTCCAACGAAAGAGAAATTCAATTCGGATTTAAAATACTGCATAATTAAAAAAGACGATAGATTCTGGTGTGAAAATATAGAAAATCACTTGGAAGAATTTTATTTTGGGGCTTTACTTCCGGAATTAGTAGATCCTAGACATAAAAGAGGACAGCCGATTAGAAGAATACTAAAAAAAGAGTTATAATTTTCCATGGTTTAATCTTCTAAATTTAATTCAATTCTAATTTCTAGTCATTTAGATAAGGAATAAATAAATTTATTAAAATTTTTATATCAGTTTTCGAAAAACAGATTTTTGTTAAAATAATAATACATTTTTTATAATTAAAATTTAGAAAAACAATTTTATTTAAGAATTAAATCTATTTTAAAATCAAAATTAAACGGTAATAACTTAATTAAAGCAGTTAATACATATGCTGTTCCATTGTTGACCTATTCTTTTGGTGTTATAAAATGGTCCAAAACTAATTTACAGAATATAAATATTCAAACTAGAGTTCTCTTTACAGAATTTTGTAAACATCACCCCAAATCTGCTATTGAAAGATTTAATTTACCACGCGAAAATGGTGGTAGGGGTTTTTCAAATCTAGAAATTCTACAACACAATCAAATTGCTTCACTAAAAAATTATTTTCTCAATAGAGCTCGTGATAACACTTTTTTTTTAATGCTTTGGTTTCAGCGGATAAAGGTTACACACCTTTAAATTAAAGTGATAATGTAATTTCAGATATTGTTGAGCCAAATATACCTGACACTATAGCAAATATAAAACAAAAGTCTTTACATGGGAGATATTTTAAAGAGCTAGAACAGCCAGAAATTAATATTCAAGCTTCTCATGCATGGCTTAAAAAATCAAATATTCATCCTGAGACTGAGGGTTTTATATTTGCAATACAAGATCGTGTTATAAATACAAGAAATTATAAAAAACACATATGCGGTTTACAATCGATCATCGATAAATGTAGGATTTGCGGAACTGAAGGGGAAACCATTGAACACATCATTTCTTCTTGCACCGTTTTGGCTCAAAGCGAATATAAAAAACGTCATGATATATTCGCAAAAATTATACACATGAATTTAGCAGTTAAATTCAATTTATTAAAGGATACACAACCACATTACATTTATAAACCAGAAAGTTGTTTAGAAAATGACAATTACAAATTATATTTTGATCGCACAGTTTTAACTGACATTCACATTCAGCATAACAGACCAGACATTATTATTTTAAATAAACAACAAAAGCAAGCATATCTTTTAGATATAGCTGTTCCAAATTCACACAATATAACACAGACATATAATACAAAAATTAATAAATATTTAGAACTCTCCGTTGCTATGAGAAATCTTTGGTGTTTAGAAAAAATTTCGATTTTACCATTTATAATTTCAGCAACAGGAATAGTACCACAATCTCTTTTTAAAAATTTAAAAATTTTGGACTTAGAGAAAACATTAGTGGTTGAAATTCAAAAAGGTATATTATTATACTCATGTCATATCGTGAGGAAATTCCTTAACATTGACACAGAACATAATACACAACAAAGTCAAAATGCGGAGGCGAGACGCCGGTAATTATGTTGATAAGCACTGCACTATTACTTGATAGTATTATCCGTAATAGTGTATGTACTCCGGCAAAATTGCCGTGCCGCCGGGTGGAGGTGGGATAGTCGAATTAAAGAAAGTTGATAAGTCGCACTAATTTAATGGAGATAGGGCTATTGCTGAGGCCTTCATAAGAGCCAACCCATCAATTACAGTACCTCTGAGGTGATGTGGAAAACCCTTGTGAAATTATTTTATCATATTGACCAATACCTCCTACTGCGTGCTGTTAGTAGCCGACCAAATTCTAGTAATAACGACATGGATATTATGTACCTCCTTGTTTACGCGCTTTACTTACCGCAAACATTTGGAAGAGTCGTTTCACTTATTACCTGCTGAGACCCTCATAAATCTACCCTCTTATTGTAAGTTGTGTTGCCTATTTCTTATTTTATTTTAAAAGTCGTTATCTATAAATTCTATCTTTGCTTACAAAATATCACCTTAAACAAAAATCTACGATTGTAGCTGAATAAATAACATTAACAGCTACATATTGAGTGTAATTTCAATATAAAAATCTTATTTTCAAGGGAGTTATGACGATTCCCGTTTTTAGCATTAATACGGTTTTTTTCAAATATACAAATATTTAAAAAAATCTGTCAACGTAGCGTCACTGATACAGATATTACCAATATGTAGACACATCGACCGCTTTTTCAAAGTTAAAAATGTTTTCCTCGATTTTGCCTAGTAGTTCACAGCACCCTTAACTCCGGATTAGTGTACTTCACCATTTTTAACGATAATTACGGGAAATTCGCTTTCTAATAAATTGTAAACACGGCCGCATGCAGGTGAAGGACGTGACTAAATTGTGTCAGCAATAGTCGGAGAGCTGATGACGAATTTAGGGAAGGCATTTTAGGCAATCAGAAATATAAAAATTGTACTATTTGAATATTAATGAATCTGGAATCGACAGTTGCTAAGGGCATTTGCGGTTATTTTACTACTGCACAGCACATGACATTTGCAAAAAATTAATCCCAAAAAACATACTTTAGGCAACTTGAAATTATGTTATTTCTTAGTTTAACATTTATAGATTACGGAAATAAAAATGCCAGATTATTTGGACGGTTTTAAAGTACAGCCCGACTGCCTCAAAGTCATTTTTTTAGTGTATGCAAAAAATATACTTTAGGCAGTCTGAAATTTTTATGGCAGATTTATTAATTGATATTAAAAATATGTGCAAAAATGCCAGACTGATACGAGGGTTTTAAATATTTCCCCGACGCGAATAAACATTTCTAAATAAGTGCGACAAAAAGTCTTATGCGTATACATAGGTCCGAGAGAGATAGTTTATCGACGTCTGCCAGCAGTAGCTAAGGAAGGCCCCGGCTCGTTTTTTAAAATAGATTGTTAAACAAAATCTTTTCTTCAGCAACGCCGTTTTTTACTATAGAGCTTATATATCTGCTTAGATATTCTAACGAAAATTCGAAAAATATTTTTTCCTAAACATAGCAATTTGTTTCTGTTAATCTGAAATTAAAATAATGATTTTTTTTTATCTGTGACTTTATTTCAGACAATATTAATTCGCATATTTGAAGCAAATTTGTAATATTAGGTAATTGACATCACATTTATATAGATAGAATATCTAAGCAGATATATAAGCTCTATAGTAAAAAACGGCGTTGCTGAAGAAAAGATTTGTTTAACAATCTATTTTAAAAAACGAGCCGGGGCCTTCCTTAGCTACTGCTGGCAGACGTCGATAAACTATCTCTCTCGGACCTATGTATACGCATAAGACTTTTTTGTCGCACTTATTTAAAATGTTTATTCGCGTCGGGGAAATATTTAAAACCCTCGTATCAGTCTGGCATTTTTGCACATATTTTTAATATCAATTAATAAATCTGCCATAAAAATTTCAGACTGCCTAAAGTATATTTTTTGCGTATCCAAAAAAAATGACTTTGAGGCAGTCGGGCTGTACTTTAAAACCGTCCAAATAATCTGGGATTTTCATTTCTGTAATCTATAAATGCTAAACTAAAAAATCAGTATAATTTCAAGTTGCCTAAAGTATGTTTTTTGGGATAAATTTTTTGCAAGTTTCATATACTGCGCAGTAGTAAAATAACCGCAAACGCCCTTAGCGACTCTCGATTCCAGATTCACTAACATTCCAATAGTACATTTTTTTAAATTTCTGATTGCCTAAAATACCTTCCCAAAATTCGTCATCAGCTCTCGGACTACTAAGTTTTTGCCGTATTTACTTTTTTTGCGTTAACGTTTTTCATACGAAGCCGTTGTTCTTTCACCGTTCCATCCATAAACGACTCGATGACACGGAATACGGTGAAAATAAATTCGAGCATAAATTTGAGTTTTCGAAAAAATGGTAAATAGAAAAGTAATTTGTTTTGATGAGTTCTATCACAGTTTAAATTTTCTTAAGGCATTTTAATAACACGCTGTATACAGAGCGTATCTAAAATGCGTGTGTTAATTTTAACACGTAGCATAGCTTGTTAAGTGAAACATTTTTTCTATTTGAATGTTTTACACAAAAAAAACGCTTCAAATTCATTTAAAATTTTGAAGAAATTTGTCGTCAAAATGTACAGCTGCCTATGGGTAAGGGAGAAAATTTTCTGTTATGATAGAAACGGAGCCTCGTCAAAAAAGTTACATTGTTGTAGAAAAAATTAAAATTCTCATGGTTACAAAAAAAAAGAGACTACCTAATCACACAAAACGACTCGTTTGCTAAAAATTGGAGGGCAAAAAATCTCGGAAAACTTTTGCGAATTTTGCAAAATGTTATAGAGAAAAGTTTCATAATTTGGCGAGTTCTTCCATTGATTAAAATTAACACATCTATTTCAGATACACCTGTATACAAAATTAAAAAGAAAAAATCATTTGACTTCTTTCGGAATCGAACGTACTCTTGTATGAGAAACAAATGCTGTTAGTTGTTAGTTGAACACCTAATTATAGATTTCCATCGGTTATAATAATATATAAAATCGTACAATATTAAAAAAATTAATATAACAAGTAAAATATAGCTACATTTAAAATGTTTTATGATTTTTGTTAGTATTTTTAAAAAGAGTCTAAAAAAAGTAAAATGTATCAAAACAAATATTATTTTTAATATTTTAGAAACAGAGATGATTTTGTTTAAAAATAGGGTAATTTTTATGATGCTTAAAACAGGAGGTATTTTGTTTGTGATTTAAAAAAAAAATCCTATTTAGGCCCACCCATTAGTGTAATAATATTATAATACAAACAAAAAATGTTCAATGAAAAATTTATAAGAATCTTTGGTAATCGTTTTTTTTTTAATAAAGTTACTCCAAGCTTTTCAATTCCGTGTCTTTATATTCTTTGATCTAAAATTAATGTAATTAAAGGGAGCGTTTGTCTTTGATTACTAAAAGTATATAAGGAGGAACTAACTTCACCCACGCTCAGTTTTCACTATTAAGAGATGGAAAGTATTGTTAAAAACAGTTTCACACTAAACCTAAGTGTAATGAAAGTTATCGGCTTTTATCCATCGTACAGATATCCCCGTTTATATCAACTCTACGCATACATCATATACACTTTTTCTATGATACCGGCATCGCTACTTGGAATTCTTCAACTATTTTTTAAAGAAACTACAGACGGAGTACGTTATGACGATCTAATTTCTGTTGTTATGGTTTTCATCGCACCAAAATTGTTATCTGCTGTAATAAATGGACGCAACATTCAAAAATGCATCCATTATTTTGATGACGAGTTTATCAGAAGAGTGAATGACCAACATACGGAAATTATTGATAATTGTGTAACAATTTGTCGAAGAAATTCTATCGTTTTCTTCAGTGGTTGTGTTGTATCCATCTTTAGTTGGTTTACGAAGTTATTTCTCCGTGAGAATATTTATCAATTACCATTGGATGTATGGTTCCCGTTTGAATCAGAACACATGTTGTTTTATTACAGTCTCTATTTCAGTCTTGTTCTAGGTTAAATCGTCTTTATTTACTAAAAATCCGTCTTATTAATTAATTTTTAGGAGTTGTTTACGTTGGGCTTGCTTGTGCAACAATAGATCCTTTAATTGCCGGTTTAATTTGTCATGCCACTGGTCAGTTGCAGGTTCTTAAAAGAAATTTGCAACATCTTGATGAATATGTCGATAAACAAGTTGCTAAAACCTATGGTAGGGAACCGACAGCCGTCATCAAATCTAAAGTTATTTACGACAAAATTAAAGAATGCGTTTTACATTACAACGTTATTGCTAAGTATAATTTTTGTTGTGATTTTGAATTAATTTTAACTCAATCTGTTGAATTTTCAGTTTTGTTGACGAATACGAGCAGTGTTTTTCTTCAGCTATTTTCTGTCAATTTATGGAGAGTATTATTGTGATTGGTATTTGCTGTCTGCAGATAATTAAAGTTAGTTTGTGCCGCAATACTTTATATTAAAAATTGTCACATTATTCTTTTTCAGCTACAAGCTTTCAATCTTAACATGCTGATCATGGTTAATTACTTGTGTTTCTTGTTACTTCAAGTATATTTTTATTGTTACTATGGGACCATGCTTATAGAAGAAGTTTGTTTTACTACATAAAAACGCCTTTTAATATTATTTTGATTTTTAGAACAATACAATAACAAATGCAATTTATATGAGTAAATGGTACGACTATAACGGTCAGTCACGTCGAGCTCTTTTGATTTTGATGGAACGCACAAAAAGATCCATGCATGTCAGTGCTGGAAAAGTACTGGATTTATCTCTCGAAACGTTTACCATGGTGAGAAATTGTGAAATTTAAATTCGGATATGATATTAATTTTTCAATTTCAGATATTGAAGAGATCTTATTCATTACTTGTAGTTTTAAAAAATTATTAATAATAGCTATTTCAGTGGCTATTTTTTAAAACTGATGACGCAGAAAATGAAGCTCTACATTTATTTCTTTCAAAATGTAAAAAATAATAACTCAATAGATGTGCAGTTAAGTACATATTTCGTATTTTTCTGTTTGTTCGTAATACCATAATGTATAAGCGATCAAATCAAGTATTATTTAAATGTCAAATGTATTTGCAATGAACATTTAATTGGGAATAATTTAACTATACTCTTAAGCATAAAAAATAAATAGTAGTAGGTACTACGTATAATTATTGTGCTATTATTTTTGAACCAAAATAAATGTAACTGAGAGTTTCAAATTTAATTAAATTTGACATTTAATTGAATTTGAGGACAAGAATTGCTTAATCATTGTATTATGGGAGCAAAATATTTATGGTATATATTTTATATGTGTAATTTAAGAACAAATATGTATATTTTTCTAAAACAGAATTTTGCCCAAAAAATATTCAAATAGCACACACAGCTCAATATTCATAAGGTGAAGTGGAACAGATACAAAGTGTATATTAAAAACATATATATCAAGAGTCTTGTGGAATTGTGCGGCTCTATACTTTTTTTGGCCAACTACGACGAGCCATTAAAGCTGGTAAATTAAATGTCAAAGAATAAAACGTTTTTCCGCATAAGTATAAACTGTGAATACCAAAAACAAGTTACGAAGTAGCCAAGATAAGACATTTATTTTCCTAAGTTTACAGAAGTCAGTAATAAGCAATCTTTTCAGTAAACCGCAATGGTTTTATTGCTAGAGCAAAACACCGTCATTGTGATGTCGTATTACCGAAATGACACCCTGCAGAATGGAAAATGGGTTTATTCTATAAACGCTTGCAAGGAAGAATTTTTCGCAAAATTTCCAAATGACAACATCGTGGAAGCAAATTTAATTCCACACAAGAAGGATTGTGGATAGATTTGTGGCAACTGGAAGTGTTGAAAAAAGTAAAAGTGTGGGAAGACCGCCAGTGAATGAAGAAATTGTTGAAGATTTACGCCAACGAATGGAACAAAGCTCAAAAAATCCTTCAGGAAGTTATCACTTCAGGCTGATGTACCGCTCTCCCCTTGTCAGAAAATTGTTAGAAAAACCCTGAACTATCCATAAAAATCACAACACCTGAAGAACTTCGACCAGGTAATTCTGAGAGGGGCTTAGAATACTGCAATTGGTTTTTGAACAATTTGAATGATGACAGGTTTGTAATAATGAATTGAATTAAACAATTTAATTTTTTAACATCAGTTTCTTTTTTTTTTGGACAAGACGCAAAACTATAGAATATGGAGTTCAGAAAATTCACATGCATTTGTAGAAACCCGACTGTTGCATCCTATAAAGGTTGCAATATGTATTGCTGTCTCACGAAGGCGTTTAAAAGAAGATCACCATCTAGTCCTTAACGAGGATTATAAAGTGATTATTAAGACCGAACGCCCGTCGTCACCACTGGTGCGCAATTTACCTGAAATTTAAAGGACCCTTCAGGTTCCTGAATGTTAAATTTGACCAGTGTCCGCAATTTACCATATCCCACGTAGAGATCATCGATATAGTTCGGTTGTTGTTTAGATCAGGTGTATTATCTTTTTTTAAAATATGCTATTTTGGAATAAATATTGTGTGAGTCACTACTTTTGAAATTACTTAGCTTATAGATAGCTTCTCTTACTTGATTGAGAGAAATTTCTACATACCTGAACTACGGTATGTTTAATGTTAGGTTCAAATCCTCGTTTATGGTTTGAAATGTTCTTATTAGAGTAGGAACAATGCTGCATTAGATATTTATGTAACAAGTCAGTAAAGTGACACTTTATCGAAAGAGTTTGCAGCACACGAGTTCGATGTTTATGGCATAAACATCGTTCGGTGCTGGAGCCCGTCAGAAGCAATCTTGATAAATTAGAAGAAAAGTCGTCGAGGCGACGATGAAGAGTGATAAGGAGGGTCTCGCGGTATAAATAATTATTGCCTAATTTATCAACAAACAAACAATTTTCAGGTAATATTTGTTGATGTTGGTGTTTTGACACAAATATTGATAAAGGAAAGTGACAATAGAGATGTAGGTCGCAAGATGGAGTCGCGCTGATGTGTCAAATCTGTCAAATGGAGTCGCGCATAAGTGTCACTTCTGTCAGAAAAGTCTAAAAACGTCAACTTAAACGGGCGATTTGATTGAATCGTTTAGATCGAAGGACTGGAAGATGCGAAGAGTTTGAGCAAGCAAATCAGTGATCGCACATAATTTATGGCGACACAAATGTTTCATGTGACATAGTTAGTTAATTTAGTTTATGGCGTCCATAAATATGTAGGTAGAGTGAGGTGACCATAAAGTCTAAAGTGTTCCACCTCGCCCATCGATCGAAGCTTTTATTATTCTTAATCCATTGCCACCCTAATTAAAAACTGAGAGAATTAATCAAGTTGTTTTATTGGAAGAAGCCTTCTTACCGTCCAATTACCTCAGTTTAAGTTCTCTTTCATGGCTAATTCGTCAGTTGTGGATTTCTCCACTCCTATCTTTTCATTGCGATAAGACTAATTGACGGATTATGGCCAGTGCCGCCACTCACCGTCTCAACAATAGGGTAAGAAAAATCCTCTCACAAATCCGACCGTTACTCAAAGAATTTCAAACACTTCTCCGATCAACGTTGTAGCTGTTACGCTGACGTTTAGTGAAAATGCCGCCAGTGCTCCGAAAATATACCAGAAGAAACGCAGCCAAGTGCGAAATGATAGAAGCGACCACGCAGACGGACGCAGAAGTGAACTGTTTCCAACCGAGAGTGCTCCTGGAAAAGATCCATTTGACGAGGTGCGATCCAGACAAAGAGCGAAATCTCAGCGTCCCCACAAATTACAGCGTCTTTGCCAAGCGCATAACGAACAACAACGACGTCAATTCGACCCTCAACGAGTTGTTGCAATTGCGCCAAAAAAAGAGAGTAAAGTTTGTCAAATCTGGTGCTCTTCGTCCGAAGCCAGACGAGAGTCTTTGCGTCCCTGTGATGTTGGATCGGAGTGGTCCTTTGTCCGTCAGGAGTTTGGAGACGATTTTAGAACGAAACTGCCAAACTCCTCCTGCTGCCAATTTTGAAATCAAGTCACCAGTACCAGTGATACGAGAAGTGATAACGCAAACTGTCGACGGACAACTGGACAAGTGTGCTTTGGGAGAAGAGCCTGTTGACCACGTTTCGAGTTGCAGTTCCTTCAGTGATTCGAATAGTGTGAAAGAGGGACCAGAAAATATCAGATTGCAGTTCGACGGAGTCACCACTGTGATATCCGTGAGGTCGAAAGAAGAAGAAGAAGAAAGTAAAGATAGTGATGACTATATGAGTCAAGCGAAACAAGCAGAGAAGTATATCAGAATCAAAGCAAATACGGTGCACATTCACAATCACTTTTACAAGGAGACTTAGGAAATTAAGTAGCAAAATACATTTTCAATTTGTACGTCTAGTGTTTCCGTTTGATAATCGCTCCAATAAGGCGTCGAAGTGGTTATAATTCTTCCGTAGAAAAGTGTTAATAGCACGTTTTGATATTACACATCAGCGATAACTGGCGGTTGTTGTAATTTCATCCACGAGGAAATCGCAGCAGTTTACATAACCGGTGACTTTTTCCAGAACTGTGTGATCTGGCAACGATAACGGAATGAGCCTTGGTCTCCAACTGATTTCATTGATTATCCTATTAGACCAAACAAGAAACTGCAGACTAATTACAGATGATTAGTCATTAGGAACTGCAATAGGTATGTGGGTGCATATCGCCTAGCAACGGTTTAAGCGAACAATTTTCTCAAGTAATGTTTTATTAGATAAAGGTCACACGGTTTATGTAAGGAAATGACCACAACTTGCAGATATGAATGGAGATGACGATCGCAACTGCATCACAGCGCATACCGACAAATTAAAATAATTAGTGTAATAGAAGTGATGTCAAAACCGCAGACAACAGACCATTTACGACAAAAATTCGGCGAGAGCGCCCACCTTGTGTCTTAAACGCGGAGAAGAATCGCAAGATAAACTTACAACAGTTGAAAGATCAACCAGGCAAAACACATTCTTGAGGAAAACGGTGTCGAAAGAACGGACGCAGTTCATGTGTTGAATTATTCATTATGACAGATAAAGGCGGTGGCGTCTGTCACCTGAGTGGCGCTATAAAATTTACATAAATTAGGAGGCGAACTAGCTACTAGATTTTATTTTTCGTTAGGTACACGTCCTTGAGATTGAAAAACAAGCAAGTGAATAATTCAAGAGCTGCGACACCAGTGACGAATTTTGTCGCCGTGACCTATTTACCCTCGTGCTCTTCTCATCTTTACATGTGGTACCCAAGAATTCTCTTTTTTGTTTAAGTAGCAAGACATAAAAGAGCGTAGGTACTAGACTTGAACTGCTTCAGTTGTACCAACTGGAGTGTCCGACTACTGTCTGCCACCTGCCGAATTACATAGTCAAATTAAAAAAAAAAAACACTACATTTGGTGACTTTTCTTTATTTGGTAAAGTACTTTATCTGACTCCGACTACGCTGATTCAAGGAGAGATGTGTTACTTGGCGGCAGCGGAGTTCCTCCCGGCGGTCAAAAAATTTTCAGGTCTTGTAGCAGGTAGTGAACGGTAAGGGATTAGGACTGGTGATAAGAAAGATCGGGTAATTAGGAATTACCTTGCCTTTCCTAAAATATTAAATTAAATAATATGATTTAATTTAATATTTAATTAAGTATAATAAAGAGCTTATATTAATAACATAATTACATAACATTTTTGTTTTATAATACAAAAATTTCCGATAATATTGCGGAATCTGGAAAAGTGCCCCGAATGCTTGCAGCGTTTCCACGTTGAATGGCAAGGGAAATCCTCTCGAAAAAGAATTTCTTTGATTTTAAATCGCCTGATTCCACGATAAGTTGATTTCTTTATAAGAAGACATACTTCTTGCGACCAATGGTTAAAACCATCTCTTTTTTGGTGAAGTGCAGGGGTAAATCTCACTTATAAATAGGCCCATTTCAAAGTAAAATTTTTAGTTGAATTATTTTTTTAAAAGCGTCACCATGGAAACTGAGTGAAAAAGGCAAACTTGCAGTGAATGGTGCGAAATTTTGTCAAGCCAGAAAGTTATCTAATAACTTGTAATCAAATGTGTTCAAAAGTTTTTTTATTGCAAAAATAGATATGTGTACCTCGATTTTTTCTTAAATGACTAGATAATATTATTGTTTAATATAAAAACAGTGCTAGGCTTTGTAATTTTTACAAAAATAAAGTTAACAGGGGATTGAAAAATTAGCATGTAAAACCCTATGGCCAGTCTTAAAAAAAACTCATTTTATACTCATATCATGTACATAAATAGAGTATAATTTGTAAATGCCGTATGTCATTTTAATTTACCCTTGTAAATAAAATTGTTTCTCCCTCTCATGAGTGTATTTATTGCTAATTTCAAGCAAAATACTCGTCATTGTAATCTAGTCCGGCTACCACCCGACTACCTATCGCAGTAATCCCCCATAACCTCGGGAGGAGCTCGTCCGTTAAAAAGGGTTATGCAGGAAAAGAAGTGACCACCGGAAGGAACTCGGATACGCCCTGTCACTTTGCCTGTCTAGGCAAGTAAAGTACTTTTATTTGCACCCTACTTGTAAACATCAGTTTATCAAATCACTGTATTCACCTTGAAAATGTCTCTTAACTGGCTAGCCAGTAAAATTTTACACCTGTGCTCATATGAGTGATGTGCGTTTCCAAAGCAATACGTGTAAAGCTCATACGATTTTTTTTTTCAAATACCGGAATTTTTAATAAACTAAGCAAAAATGAATAGGGAATTTTTCCATTTTTAAATTTTTCATACCTACAGTTTAAAATTTGTAATGAAATGTTAAAAATATACCGGGTATCAACCACCAAACCTGGCCATAGGCACATTACACATATTAAAATAATATATGAGTTGCTATGAAACATATTATTGTTTCGTCAAATTTGCCCAATAATTGAGCATAATACTGCTCTGTGATCGTTCTTCCCTTTTCCAAATTTCAAAAGTATTTCTACTTTCTACGTTACATCAAAAGTTTCCTGATGGCATTGTTTGTACGGATGATAATTATAGCTGTCAATATGACATTACACAATAATACATATATTTCATAGCAACTCATATATTATTTTAATATGTGTAATGTGCCTATGGCCAGGTTTGGTGGTTGATACCCGGTATGTATTATGGTTCCACGACAAATCGGCGCTGCCAAATCAGCGCCCGACAATTCAGCGTATGACGAATCGGCGCTACGACAAATCGGCGCAAAGACAACTCGGCGCAAAGACAAATCGGCGCAACGACAAATCGGCGCAACGACAAATCGGCGCTAATGTCGAATAATCAAAATATCAAATATCAGCAGAGTGCACAAAATGAGGAAGCGCGTTTTCTTGCAAGTCCGTCAGCATCACAATTACAAGTCTTGTAATAGCAGAAAGTGAGGTTACGAATTACATAAGGGCCGCTTACATCTCATGTCAATGGAATGACAAGTGACGGCCAAAATTCCGTGGCCGTAGTTGTACTTCTGCGCATTGTGAGAGAACAGTTGACCGCTACACTTATTTCCATTGGTTTAAGTCCATGAAATTATTTTACCTAACGGTCAACACCTTTGTTGTCTCACAGGACGCAGAATTCCTTTACGCAGTGACGTCACTGTGCGACAAAGACCATCCTTATTTGTAAAGGTCTATTACCAATCGTTCCTATATTTCGGTACATCTTATGAAGATGATGTCAGCATAACGCATAACCTAACTTTTTGACGTTAAAAGACTGCTGTCATTCTGCCAAACAAAATTCCCTGAAACTGATGTCTTCCTCGTCGCACTTACGACATTTACATTTATTATCTTTGTTCCACAATAAACTCATGCCAGGAATGTAATGGCGTTACCTTAACACGTAGTGTGTTGATCTAGTAACCTTAGTGCGCCGATATGTCATTGCGCTGATTTGTCTTAGCGCCGATTTGTCTTTGCGCCGATTTGTCTTTGCGCCGAATTGACGTAGCGCCGATATGTCAGCGCCGAAACGACGTGCGCCGATTCATCCGCGCCGAAATGACGTGATACCATGTATTATGCACATTAAATGTTATGTTTCAAGTACTTGTAACATTTCAAATTTATTTCGTGTTTCAGAAAACGTAGGAGGATTGGGGCAATTATTCTGCTTTCCAAGAAAAATTGGAGAATTCCCTATTCATTTTTGCCTAGTTTAGTTTGTATAACTATTTACAAGTTGTTGTTGTTGCTGTGTATTGGTTGTTGTTTGTAATTGGTTTTCGTTACCTCAGAAGTAGCGGATCACCCTATCACTATTTACAAGTGAGGAACAAATAAAATATTCAACAATACACGCATGGTAAAAAGAGTTTTTACTGGCTTCAGAAGGTGACTGGAAAGCCGAAGGCGTTCCAGTCATATCCTTCTGTCGCCAGTAAAAACCCTTTTTACCATGCTAGTAATGCTAACTACTATTATTCGGAATCGTATTGTAATATGCGCATTCCTAACCTTATTCGAGGGCGGAAAGTTAACCATTTCTTTTTATCATTTCTTCCCTCTCTTGGTTAGTAATAAACCACTTTCCGCCCTGTTATGAGTTATGACGTTTCTCCAGTGGCGTACACGAATTGTCGAAAAACGGTAGAAATGAATTTGCACCAAATTAATTGCCTATTTGTTAAAAATGTAATGATTCCGAATAAAATAGTATACAAACCTCGGTGGGAAGGTGTTTCCTTCCTGTCTCGAGCATTAGTTCACCTCGGCTACGCCTTGGTAAACTATCTTAGCTCTCGACAGGAATGAAACACTTTCCACCTCAGTGTGTAATCTACTATTTCGGCCTCCGTCTAGAAACACTGATTTTTCATTTGTCTAAATCGTCTGGAAACTAGCATTTCCCTCCCTAGGCAAGAAAATCGACACAGGAATTTTTAATAAAAGATTATAGGTTGGCCGCACAAAATGTCAGTGTCATGTGGCATTTTTGTACAATTTTTTAAGTGTAATAGTAGATTACATACCGAGGTGGGAAGTGTTTCATTCCTGTCGAGAGCTAAGATAGTTTACCAAGGCGTAGCCGAGGTGAACTAATGCTCGAGACAGGAATGAAACACATTCCCACTGAGATTTGTATACTATTTTATTCGGAATCATTACATTTTTAGCAAATAAACAAATAATTTGATGCAGTTTTATTTCTACTGTTTTTCGACGTTCAGTAAGTACGCCACTGGAAAAACCTTATAATAGGGCGGAAAGTGGCCTATTACTGACCAAGAGGGGGAAGTAAAGATAAAAAGGAATGGTTAACTTTCCGCCCTCGTATAAGGTTAGGAATGTGGAGATATTCCAATACGATTCCGAATAAAATATTGATGTTGGGCAAATTTTTATCCTTTATCGCAAGCTGTACATTGTGTATAGCAGTACGGGCGGGCGGGGGGTTTCAAGCGATGGGTTAGAAATAACAGAAACGACGATGACGGATATTTGAGGAATTGGTTGATTTTTGTCGTGACAGTCGCTTCTTGAATCCTTTATGTTGCCAATGGAAGAAAAATAAATTCCCTATTTGGTAATTTTTTAACAAAAATGATTATATTTTGCTTTAAACAAATTGTCGGCCGAAAAAATTGAGTGTATTACACGGCTAGAAAATATTTAACAAGTGCTCGTACTTGTGGGCCTCGGTTGGCGCCTCTGCCCCACAAACCGTGCTTGCACTTGCAAAATGGCATTTTCTAGGCTTGTGATACAATAGTTATTTGTATCACTAGGCCAGAAACTGCACGTTTGCGAGCATGAGTACGGTTTGCACTACGAGTCGACAGACGAGTATTGCAAGTACGAATGCTCGCAAAACAGTTTCTGGACGTGTGATACACAAAATTTTTTGTGCCGACTTCTGCGGATTTTTGTTAAATGGAAGTTAAAGCACTTGTTTTAATAATTGGTATTAGGGACTTTTATTGTGTTGGCAACACTTACATTTAAACACTTAAATTTTAAAATCAACATCGCTCTTGTTTCCTGAAATTTATTAAATTTAATTAATTTGTTTTGTTTTTAACATTTTCCTGAAACATTTGTTGTAATAAATACACCAGCCCATATTCAAGAAGTGGCTCGAAACGTAATTTTAATTAATTAATTTTAGTTAAATATTGCTTTTTTGTAGTTTGTACGTTGTTATAAATAGAAAAACATTTTTAACGAGCCATCCACAGAACAAACATTGACGTTTGATAGAATTCTGATAACAAATGCCAACCGAAACCGATGACCACTCGAAATCCCTACTTTTAGCCGGACTAGGCCGGCAATGCATGTGTTTCTGGACGATTTTGAGATCTGTAATTTACCAAATTCCGGCCGGCGCCGGCGGCACGAAAATAACTTATTATAAATACTTATTTACAAATATTTTTTAACCAAACCGTAACTGCTGCAATATATCGCCATGATTTGTTAGAACCCTTTCTCAATGAGTACCATGACATGACGATAAACTTACCGAAGGGTATTTTCAACAAGATAACACTACAGCACATTCCACTCGTCAATCAATTGCTTATTTGAAAGAATTTTTTGATGCCCGTCTGGTGAAATTTCCTGCAAGGTCTCCAGATCTTACAATAATGAACTACTTTATTTATCCACACCTCAAAAACACAGTTTTGAGAAGCACACGTCACACTATCTTAAACTAAAAGAGATTATAATCGTGATTGTTAAGGAACCACAAGTGCGTAAAAATTTTATAATTCCTTCCTTTCACTTTTTAGATATGCGTCCCAACAGGGAATATTTTTGTGGGAGTTTTTACTTTGGACTGGGCTACAAAATACAAAAAAGGAACGTTTTATACAGGGTGTCTCAAAAATGGCGCCCAATCTCTTGAGGGGTTAAACTATTTGAAGAGTTGAGTTCAATTTCGTTGTGAATTTTTTTTTCTTTGACCAGTTTCTAAGTTATATACATTTTAAAATAAGCAAATTTGGCAACATTGGTTGGTATGCACAATCAACTAAACCAATTCTCCTTTGAGGTCAATGTTGCCACTGTTATTTTAGCGTATTTTGGTAGGTCATTACTCTAAAAAAAATTACTTCGGTGTTGTTCCACTACCTAAAGGAGTCTTGGAAAAAGTAACATAGTAAAGTAATTTATAATTCAGCTGTAAAATTTGGTAATAAAGGAGATACATCTCTTTGAAATTACCATATTTAACAGCAAGTTATACAAAATCTGTTGGTCCGATCAAATTTTGTATTGAGATTTACCTTCCTAGACTTCTATTCTTTAAGATCCTTAGGAGATTGGGCGCCATTTTTGAGACACCCTGTATTTCGGGAGCACAGCAAATTAACATTTCCTGTGAGTTTATCCTCAATACTTTATGTATTCGAATTAATTATCAAATTTGTATAAACTCACATCGGTTATAGGTAAGTCATGAGTATCGACTTTCTGCATACACTTTTATAGTCTTGGATTCATTCTGTAAAAAACAGCTCAACAATAAAAACTTCCCCATAAGTGATATTCGCATATATAACTTTAAATTTTTAAATGGTAGCCTTATTAGAACAAGATTAATTGTTTTATTAATAATTATTATTATTTCTGGGTCTATATTTATGTTTTCTTACATTATTTGTTCGAATTAATGTACTTTGGGTTAAAGAGGTTTATAAAGGATGTTTTTTAAAATTAAAAAAAACACCCGTTACATTAAGGGCCAGTTTAGAGAAGCAAAATTAAGATAATTGTAATCAAATACGAGTTTAACTAAACACGTGATCAGATTAAACCAATCAAAGTTTCGGATTCATGGGTTAGACGCACATTAAAATTTAATTGGAATTAAATATTTAACTCTCTTTCTATAAACTGGGCCTTAGCCTGTTAGTGCAATTTCTTTGCAGAAATAATGTATGGATGATAAAAAATGTATAATTTACTTTATCAAGTTTTTGTGTGCAAATAAGAAGGACTCTTGGAATTATGAAACAAATTATTCGTTTTAAAAAAATAAAGTAGAAACGGATATAGAAATAGCAACTGTATTCAAGTTAGTTACACTTACATGTCACATTATTGCAGATAACCGACGTATGTAGTCGTGCCGTGATTGTTCGTAATTACAGGAATAAAACGTTTTCTAAGTGTAATTTGTAACGCTAAGCAGCTGTTATGATTGCAAGTTGAAAATGGACTATTTGTGACTATGGCAATGTTACATACAAACACCAGATCCTGAATGAAATTTTTATTAGTGTCCATTGAAGTTGATTTTTTAAATAAAGACTTTACATTTTCAATTACAACTTAGTTCCGTGTTTCATGAGTCTTTGATCTAAAATTAATGTAATTAAAGGGAGCGATTTGTTTCCATTTAAAAAAGCAAGTAAAAAGTGATAAGCTACTTATATAAGAAGCAACGAAATTACCTCTTAACGTTTCACTTGCTTAGAGCCATGGAAGAGGTTGTTCGGCAGAGTTTTACTCTTAATTTAACAGTAATGAAAATCATTGGGCTTTACCCTCCCAGAAGATACTCACGTTTATATAAAGTGTACGCTTACACATTATATGTCATTGCGATGATGCCGCCAACAATATTCGGCATACTCCATTTTATGTTCAGTGAAGATCTTACCGCAATCAACTACAGTGATTTTGTTATGGTTGGTATGATTTTCTACGCACCTAAGCTGTTCCCATTTGTGCTAAATGGAGACAACATCAAAAAGTGCATTCATTATTTCGACGCTTCGCATTACACGGTTCTGAAACATGAACATCAAAAAATTATCGAAGACTGCGTTCACAATTGTCAAAGAAACTCTAGAGTCTTCTTTCTGGGATGTATTGTAGGATTAATTGGATTTATTGGGCAGGTGTTTTTCCGAGAGGACGTCCATAAATTGCCTCTTAATGTATGGATGCCCCAAAGTATCCAAAAACAACCCATTTTATATTACTGCATTTATTTTCTTCTTGTAATGGGTAAGTGTAATAATTCTATTCATATGTAATAATTTGGATCCTGGATTTGCGAATTTATCTTTCAGGAGTTATTTATGCTGTATTTGCGTGTGGAACAATTGATCCTTTGATTGGTGGTTTGTCCAATCACGCTACGAGTCAACTACAAGTTCTCAAAGAAAATTTATGTCATCTCGATTCGGACGTTGATAAAGAACTTGCTTCATCTTGTGACGAAATCGTCACCATCAAACCAAGAATCATTTACCATAAAATTAAATTATGTGTTCGCCGTTATCAAGAGATAATTGAGTAAATAACATTACAATATATCAATCTTTACATGATTCGGTTAATTTTTTTTGTTTCCAGTTTCGTTGGGGATTATCAGAAATATTTTTCGCCAGTGGTGTTTAGTCAGTTGATGGGAAGCTCCTTAGTCATCGGTCTTTGTTGTTTCCAATTCAGTAAGGTAAATAAACAATTTGGCGTTAATGTTTAAGCAAAATATTAAGAAAAATGTTTTAGATGGACGTCTTGGATGTAAATTTTTTTATAACTGTAAATCAACTGGGACTTCTCTTCTTCCAAATATTCTTCTACTGTTATTATGGAACCCTGCTTATTGAAGAGGTTGTATCTCAAAAATTTTCAAACTTCTTTTAGTTTACCACAGTTTTTCAGAACAATACATTGTCAAGTGCTATTTACATGAGTAAATGGTATGATTATAATATAATTTCGAAAAAAGCACTCCTAATATTAATGGAACGCTCTAAAAGACCCATGGTTGTAACTGCTGGAAAAATTTTTGATTTATCACTGCAGACATTTACCACTGTAAAAATTATTCGTATTTTTCATGAGTGCATTTAATGATGAAATATTATTTTTAGATACTAAGAAGATCGTACTCCCTGCTCGCCGTTTTAAAAAATTATTAACAACGAATCAAACCAAACTTTATCTAAATGCCAGTGAACATTTTTGGCACGTCATTTCAGCAAACAAATTTTATTATTTATATGGTTGTACTATAGTTAACGATCATACAAGTTACATTCGACGAGCTTTTGTAAAAAATAAACTTCTTGTTCTGCTAGGTAAATTTTTGCTACAGCACCGTAATTGCAATAATAGCACTAATAACAGATGGGAGAATAAAGACCTTTAGCTTTCGACACATTATAAAAGAGATTATAAAGACTTCATTAGTTCTCTTAACAGCAAAAAAGATTAATTATTTATAGTAAATTAAAAATACATTAACCTTTTTTTGCTGTTAAGAGAACTAATGAAGTTTTCATAATCTGTTTTGTAATTAATTAAGAACAGCTTTAACAATATAAACATTAATTATTTATACTAAATTAAAAAATAGTATATTATGCAACAAGATTTATAAACGGCTCTTTAGACACGAGTTTTATTAGGCACGAGCGGAACGTAGTGGAGCGAGTGTTTAATAAACGTGTCCAGAGAAGTTTATGAACTAGTTGCATACTATACTTTTTGTACGACCAAGTGAACAATACAACAGGTAACGTCTTTATTCAACGTTAATACATAAAATTCGAACCTGGTAGACTTCAATTGACAAGTGATGACTAACTTAATTTTGAGTGTCACATGATTTTTGCTATTAAAAAAACCAGAGCGTGATTAAAAAGCCCGTTGCTAATTTCATCCTGTGACTAAAACTAAATGGCGTTTTAAACAGAGGAGTAGAAAAATTTATTAGATATTGTTTATATTATTAAAGCTATTTTTAATTAACCAAGAAAAATTTCCTGGTAAAATTTTATTTTGCTATTTCAAATGATGTTATTTCTATTTGTCAAACCAGTATTTTTGGGTAATTATTTGGTTATGATTGTGTAAATGCTAAGATTAGACATAATAAATATACTAACAAAAATATTAAATGTTTTTGATTGTATTCGGTTTATCCATTTTTCAATAGATCTACGAGTACATAATGAGATTAATAAAAACCAAATATAACAAAAACATGTATACCACTCAATAAAAAAAGCAACTATAATATGTACATATTTACTCAGTAAATTATAAAATTGTCAATAGAAGTGACGATAAGATTTTTTAAGAATAAAAAATGTCTCCTCACAAATCTTAAAATCCCATTGTGTAAAGTCATTTCAGTAACCTTTAACTAGTGAAGGGAATGTTAAAGCAATTCACAGTTGATGATTTATGAAGCTAAGGTAAATTTCAAATAAGACTTAGCAAGTGACATACCAACATTTTACCTAGAAATTAAGATTTCTTTGTATTTATTAATTCTGTAGTTTAATAATTCAGAATATATTTCAACGTAGTTACCTAAATCGAAGACAGTTTTCTGACCACCGATTACATTTGAAATTGAGAAGCACAGAGAAAGACAATGTGAAATATGAAAATATGAAATATGGAAAAAATATGAGACAATCCATATTCTCAGTTTGCTAGACGTCCTGCTATATAAGCATCCTTTATGACATTGGTCATCGTCACCATGCAAGCAATGGCTAAGGGACAGTGCTTCTAGTAACCTCTACAAATTATATTCGGTCGTAAAATCTTTCAGGCGGTAATGTGTAGGTACTACCGAGCGATCATTTAAAAAATAAATCAAGTTTGCTTTAGAGCCTATGCTATAGCATGGGTTGCCATAGGTAACACGCCGACTCGATTTATTTTTTAATTGATCGCACCGTATTTATAAATAAACAAATTTTTAGATTATTGCTTAGAATTTTTTAACAGCTATAGATTTAAAAAAGGAATATAATTTAATGTTTTATCTACTTTCCGTTACTAATGGGCTCATTATTATATCAAAAACAGTTTAATAATGGATCGTATTATTGAACTGTTTTTGGTAACTTTTAGCCTTGTAATATTGGCAACATCAGCCGTTTCACGTTAGGCGTCAAGTTAAAATGTGAAGCTATGAATTAAATTTAGTAAATATAACATTTTAAACATTTAGCACACGAATGATATTATTGAATTTATTATTGAATTTGTTTCACGTCTGTTACCAACCCATGCAAAAGTCCCGTCTAATATGAAATCTGGAACAGCCCAAATTTCAGGAATCAGTAACCCAAAGTAGTATATTACACTGGTTTAATAAGAAGTATTATCACTCGCTACGCTCGTCGTGATTAAACACATTCGTGTAATAATAGAGCGTCTTATTAAACTCGTATATACCGGGACATTTTTTAACATTGAACATAGCCCATACTTATTCCCTATGTCCAGTTTTAAAAAACACAGGTCAATGCATGTATGTAATCACGTAACCAAGGTAACGAAAATAAGTACTTGACAGTTTAACAAAATGGTCAAGTTGTTTGAAGAAGAAATACACATAATGCAGTTATTCTATGCCAATCAGAGCATTAGAAATGTGCGTGACATTTCCAATGCAACACATGATAGACCAATTCTATCAATCGGAACAATTTTTAACATTATTTCAAAATCTCTGGTGTTCGGTATAGTTCGTTGCATAGCAACTCACAATGCATTGATCTGTGTTTTTTAAAATTGAACATAGGGAATAAGTATGGAATATGTTCAGAGTTATATATATACTATTATATCTAAAAAATTATGGATATCATTTTTAAACCATAATACTTATTTACTATATAAGTATCGTAATATGAAGTTATGATGCGAACATTGAATACTCCATACACTGATAGATTTCACGTTTTTTGACAGACACAGAGACGAGTGTCTACGCGGTAAAAAGTAGTATCATATTCAAAATTATGTATAACATTTGTTATATCATTCATACTCAAAGAATCAATAATTCCAACAACAATTTATAACAATTGAAAACACTTGTATTGAAACTTTAATAGGAGTTTATCTGGGGGAAGCGTGGCGATCAATATTAATAAAAAACAAAGATGAATTCCCACGTACATCAAACGTGCGTGTTCAGCCAATCAGAGTGCTTGCTTTCACCCAATCAAACAAACGTTCTACTACTTTGTTATGGGTCAAATGTGATTAAAATTGCATCCTAAGGAAAAAAAGAAAGAGAAAGTATTATTACTTTGCCAGTTTGCCACTTTGCTAGTTTGCCAGTTTGTGCTCGAAATGCATGTCAAAAAAAAGTTGGTAGTTGGTGACGATAAATACAGGTGTCCCAAAAATAGCGCACTAACGGAGCACTACGGTGTAAAAGAGATTACCATAAACGTGAGAAAATTGTTAAGAAAATTCTATTGGACTTATTTGCTGATTTGGAGGTCTCTGAAAGTGACACTTAACAAGACAATTATTTCGAAATACATATATGTATTAAATTGTCATGAAAACTACCTCGAATCGTACATACACTGCGTTTTTAATTTCGCTGAACATACAATGTAAAATGGCTATGTTCAGTTCTAAAATGGACAAGTCAATTCATTTGAAATAGGCAACCAAACTTACTGATTCATGAATCCTATGTTCAGTAAAATAAAAAACTCACGGTATGTATTATCAATTTATCACAAACTACAAAGTCACTCACTACCAATATCTGATCCTGCGTAATAGAGAATTTAGCAGCTTTGGAAATCGCAAAAATTATTATCTTAAATCCACTACAACATTGCAAGGTAGTGTGATGTATTTCTTTGGTAACGTTGTATTATTGTTAATTGCAATAATTAATTTATTTGTTATATCACCATGGGAGTGAAAAAAAAACATATAAAATTGCAAATGACAGTACAGGAGTCACGGGAGTTTTCTGAATAAGTTACATATATCGAGTGTTTTTTTAAATTTCACCTCGTAGTAGGCGTTGAAGAGTCGATTGTGAACTCACCGCTCGTGTAAAACGTAATATTTAAACAGCTGGTCGGTGATCCGTAACCTGTACAATGCGTTTTTGAGACACGTTGTAGAAGTTAAAAACAATTTTTTTTCTTGTAAAAGTGTTTTTGCTTTTGAAATATACAGTGCGTTCGTAAAGTTCGGAATAAATTCGATAAAATTGTAAGTATTAATTTCTGAGAAAAATCCTGAAAGAGGTCAACTTTGCTTTTGAAAAGTGCATGTTGTACAGTACGTCATCAATATTTTTTTTAAATGACAACTCTCACTCAAATGACAAATTTTACTTAAAAAATTTAACTTAATTTTTGATGTAAAAATTATAATTGACCTCACACAAAATCAAACAAACATCTCAGGTTAACAATAAAATTTAACGCAAATGTTGAAATTGCCTCCCGCCAACTGTTTGGCACTCACCGACACTTTGTACACTGCGCTCAATAATGTCAGGGCTTATTTGTTCCGTTTCAGTGCGAATTCTCTACCGCAAATCGTTCTAAATTGTTTGGTCTATTAAAATAAACCTTTCATTGTAACTGAATCTATTAAAAAAAATAAATTAAGTTAAAAATTAAATTAAATTTTTTCAAGTAAAATTTGTCATTTTCTTAAAAAAATTGTTATGTAAGATGTCAATTTTTTTTATTAATCGTTTATCTAGTACGAAGGCGTACCAGAAAAATAAGAAAAAAATGGGGGTTGTCATTTAAAAAAGTTATTGATGACATCATTATTAGGAAATGACAAGCTGTCAATATAAGCAAAGTACTGAACAATATGCACTTTTTAAAAACAAAGTTGACCTGTTCAAGGATTTTTCTCAGAAATTAATACTTACAGTTTTATCGAATTTATTCCGAACTATACGAACGCACTGTATAGTACGATACTAACTTGAAGTAATTAAGAAAACAGAAAAAAAGATACTGGAAATTTCGAGCAAATTTTCGATGCTTTACATCCCAAAAAAAAAGACTTTATCTAGAAAAAATTTTGGTATTTAACTTCTATTCATCGACAAGAACTACCGATTTTTTGATATGTATTTCGAGGACACTTATTTGAAATAGCTTGAGAAATGATTTTCTGATAGGTGGACTATTTCTCAATTCAGTTCAAAATTAATTAAGAAAAAGGAACAGTAACTAATAATTATAAAACGTTAATCTGTCGGGAAATAAGCACACAAGCAGGTTACTTAAATAAAAAAAAATAGTACCATTTAAAAAATTATAAAAATGTGCAAATGGCAACTTGTTGCAAATATAATTTACTTACATGTCACATGTTGTAGTTTGTCAATGTGTTAATTTTGATTGTTATAATGATTGGAACAAAACTTGGTGTAAGTTAACTTCCAACACCAAATAACTGTTGTGACGGCATGCTTAAAATGAACTATTTGTGACTATGGTAATATTACATACAAACATCAAATCCTAAATGAAATTTTTATTAGTGTCCATTGAAGTCAGCTTTTTAAACAGGGACTTAAGTTCTTCAATTAAAAATCCTACGTCTATTTCTTTGATGTAAAATTAATGTGATTAAATGAAAGGGAGCGGTTTGTCTCTTTATTACAATGATATATAAATAAGAAGAAATTACCTCTTAACTGTTCACTTATTTTGTAACATGGAAGAAGTTATTCAGAAAAGTTTTCATCTCAACTTAACTGTGATGAAAATAATTGGTCTGTATTCACCAAGCAAATACCCACGTATATACAAGATCTACGCCTACGTAATCTACGTTCTGGCGATGATGCCGTCAACAATATTCGGTTTATTTCATTTTATATTTAGCGAAGATAATACTGCAATAAATTACAGTGACTTCGTCATGGTTGGTATGATATTTTATGCACCTAAATTGTTACCTTTTGTAATAAACGGAGAGAAAATCAAGAAATGCATTAATTACTTTGATGCTTCGCATTACACGGTCAGGAGACCTGAACACAAGAACATTATCGAAGAATGCGTACACAGCTGTCAGAGGAACTCCAGAGTTTTCTTTGTAGGGTGTATCGCAGGATTAATTGGATTTATTTGTCAGATCTTTATTCGCGAGGACATTCATCAGTTACCTCTCAATATATGGTTGCCTCCTAGTATCGAGAAAAACCCCATATTTTATTACAGCTTTTATTTTCTTCTTGTTATGGGTAAGTGCGAATGGGACAGCTCTATTTGGGAACTTTATGGCAAATTTATATTTCAGGGTCTGCCTATGCTGTATTTGCGTGTGGAACAATTGACCCTTTAATTGGTGGGTTATCTTACCACGCAACGAGTCAACTTCAAGTCCTCAAAGACAATTTGCACTATCTTGATTTATATGTTGACGAAGAACTTTCTTCTTTGTGCGACAACAATGAAGCAGTTAAATTAAGCATTATTTACAATAAAATTCAACAATGTATTCAACGATATCAAGACATAATTGAGTAAATAATTATCAACAAATCGAAAGTAATAGTTTTGAAAAGTTCTTTTTCAAGTTTCGTCTCTGATTACCAAGACTGCTTTTCATCAGTGGTATTTAGTCAATTTTTGGGAAGTTCCTTGGTTATTGGACTTTGTTGTTTTCAGATTAGCAAAGTACAGTTACATTTTGACTTTAATTTAGCTGTAATAAATTAAAAAATAACATTTCAGATGGAGGCTTTCGACGTAAATTTTCTCATAACGGTGAATTACCTGGGAGTGCTATTCTTTCAAATATTTTTCTACTGCTATTATGGAACAATGTTGATCGAAGAAGTGATGTTTGAGAAATTCTTACCGTATTTATCACTAACTTTATTATGTATTTCAGAATAACACATTGTCAAGTGCTATTTATATGAGTAAGTGGTATGAGTACGGTGTAACATCTAAAAGAGCTCTTATAATATTAATGGAACGCTCTAAAAAACCCATGGTCGTGGTTGCTGGAAAAGTTTTTGATTTATCGCTACAAACATTTACAACTGTAAGATATGTTAACTACTAATGAATTTAACGATACCATTTATATATTATTTTCAGATACTGAGAAGATCTTATTCCTTACTTGCAGTTTTAAAAAATTATTAACCAAGAATTAATAAAGATACCTAATTGTAAAATGTATAAACGAAAATGCCAAGATAATTCGTCAAATGAAGCGATTCTCATCAAATCAATCATCGACCGCTTTAATAATGAGTAAAAATGTTTAGGTAGATCAATTATATTTGTTAAGAAAAAATGCTTTTGTTTAAAATGCTATGTTGTGCTAATACAGGGTGTTTGGTGTTTAAGGTAACAAACTTTTCTGAGATTCACAGCTAGGTTAAATGAACAACTTTTCTTAGTGACATTTTTTCAATTTGATTTTTTTATTACGCTGAACTAAACTCTGTTTTCATTTTTGGAGAGCCACTGTTCATATCTGTAAACACGTAATTTAATTATTAATACCAAGCTAATAAAGATTTTTAAATAAAAATGCCTTAGCTGCCACCTTTACTAGCAAAGTATAACACATACAAAAAAAATTTGCTAGAATAAAAGTTTTATTTTGTGGAGTTCTTTACACGGGAGAAGTTTGTTACCCTATACCCCAAACACCCTGTATTGCACTTCGTAGGTTGTTAGATAGTCAGATAAAGAAGTTAGTATAAATGTTTCCTTAAATTAGTTGTCAAAAACATGTACATCTGTTATTGACTGAAAGTCTCTTATTATTTTTGGTCCAAGCATTCTACATTTTTTTTTATAATCGTAATTTGTAATAGGAAACTAGATTCAAAGAAACACATAAATGCTTCGAAAGAAATTGAATTTTTTTTGTTGTGGCAACGATTGAATAGTTGCAAAAGGTCCCATGAAAAGTATGTAAAGGAAAAGAAAAATCATAATTCAATGAGCATTCTAGGTAAAGAGTACGAAATTGTATTATTGACGTAAGTGTTAAAGAATGTCAGAACTATCAAAATATTCAGTTATAATACCACGAGTAGTCAAAGATTGTCGAATATTTTTGTGGTGGTATCACGAATGGTCATTCGCTTTATGAACACCATGAGGGCGTAGCACGAATGGTGTTTAAAAGCGTAATGACCATGAGTGATACCATCGCAAAAATATTCTACTATCTTTGACTACGAGTTGTATTCGACAGACTATTCAATGAACCAAATCAATGATTAAAATAAAAAATTTCAAAGCTAGTTCGCAAATCTGCGTTACACATAATTTAATTGTTCAGTTAACTTCGTAAGAAAGTAATAATTTCCTGGAATAAAAATAATAATCAAGGTTTGTTTAAAATATTCACCTCGACGACTAGTGGAATAGTCAGTTATATTTTCACTAGTGGAATATTCGCTGGAATTTTCTGTTGCTAGGCTACGAAAGTAAATTTCTGCTACTGAAGTAGACCCCCATCTATTTGCTTGCATAATGACAAATTTAAACTGTCAAAAGCGAATTTGTTGATTTTGTGACAATTGAAGAGTTAGATGCAGAATAATCGCCTATTTATTTTGTATCTACAGAACAATCAAAAAAGTTCGCTCGTAATTGGCTGTTATTCAGTCCAATTCTTAACGTTCATTGGTTCTTTGACACGTGCGTTGAATTCTCAAGTAAATATCAAAAAAAAAATTAATTAGCATCTTTTATTTTAAGAGTCTCTAGTAGAAACAAATATTGTAAGTATGTATTTCGGGATGTAGTGTGCTTCTTTGAAAGAATGTATAAATAACTGGAGTATATTTTTTCCTGGTAGGCGGTTGCACGCAAAATTTACAAAATCCTGCAAGGAAATGCGACCTCCCATTGGTTAGTGGAATTGAGTAGCCAATAGGGAAGTCGTTGCAGGATTTTGTAAATGGCGAGCGCAACCGCCTACCAGGAAAAAATAGACGAAGGTGATTAAAAAGGAAACAAATCAAGAGTGTTACCTAATTTTTTGTTTTATCGAAATGTTTGTCTTACTTTCAATCGCACGCATAATTATACTTGATATGCACAGTCCTTTTAATAGTTGCCTATTTCGAAAGTAACATTCTGATGAAAAAGCTTTCTCTTCAGTGGTAAAACCCATTGTACCACTTATTCTGGGATAATTGTTACAATTACAATAAAAACGTCTGTAAATTTTCCCAAAATCGAAAAGTTGTTTCCTAGGGTAACAACAGCACACCGTTGCTTTAAAATTGACGTTTCTTTGACATTTTAGAGATAAATATACTTACCAGTGGCATCACGTTTGGCAATAAAGCTGGTAAATAACCCATTCTTAGCAATGTACAATGTTGCACTTGTTTGTTATATAATTTTTATTCATTATCTGATAATAAAGTGCACAATTATAATTCCAACGTCTAAATTTCATGAGGTATAATTTATTATAAAGTACCTAGCCTATGACATGACCGACAATAATTTGCAACGCCTGCTCTGGTTTGTTTTCTTTTTGATCACTTTGTACATTCAACGCAGGTGCGAAATAAAGTATCACATACCGAGGCGGAAAGTATTTCATTCCTGTCGAGGGAACTATACTCGTAGTTTCCCGAGAGGCTTGCCTCGAGATGAATTAGTTCTCGAGGCACAGGAATAGTACTTTTGCCCAGGTTTCTGTACTATTTTATTTACAATCAATCATTTAAAAAAACAAGCAACATTATTATAATGAAAAATAAATAAAACCTCCATAGTATTAACGTTTATTTCGGCAAAATATTAACACATTGTAGGCGTTGCACCATTGAGATTTTATTAAATTAGTTAACAAAAGTCACACCAAATTTGCATTTGCTCAGTTTTTTTAACAAACAAAATGTTCGATAGAGAAATAGAGTGTACTCCCCCAGAAATACGGGAATCCGCACAAAAATTAGCGCTCAATATCTTACCTGAAATTTTCGCGACTGGTGCGATAGTAACGCCCTTACAGGTTGGAAAGGGTTTCATTTCTGACCCATTAGGTCATAGTACCTACTCCTTTTTTTACTATTTCTAGCCGGTTGAATTGTACGCGTGAAATCCCCCACTTTCCAAACATTTAGAGGTTCGAAAAGCTGTATATTACACAACAAGTTCGGTAAGTGCCCTATGTTACCGGGCGCTGTTCACGTCCGGGTTTTGTTCGACATAATTCTGCTCTCCCATTGGCCGACCAATGAGAGGTCTCCGTTTGCATCGTGCTTGGGTCCAACTTTCCGATAAATAGTCGACGCCGGCCGAAACTCAGTCACTTTCGTTCAAGGCTTTGACTTGGTCGTTTGTTTCTCCTCTCTTCTCCCTCAACAAAAAAAAGACCTCGGCTCCGTAAAAGCGAGCTTGGCAAAAAATCCCGCAACCGAGCCAACCTCCTGTACAGGATTCGAGGGCGCATCCGTGGGTGCGATTCGAAAACCCTGTACCACACCTACAAATCCTACATCCGTCCCGTCATCGAATACCGCGCTCCCATCTACGCCACCCTATACCCGGCCCTCCTCCACCAAATCTTCGCCTGCGAGAGAAGAATGTTCCGCAGGATCTTTCGACTCCCCGACAGGTTCCCCACCGACAACCTCCACCAGGAAACCAACACAATGCCGATCCAATCCCGCCTCAAAGAACTCCAGAGCCGCTACGTGACACGCATCCTAAACTCCAACAACGCCCTCGCCATCCAAACCCTGTCCACCTCGTTTAAATACCCGTCACGAGACGGCCACCTCCTCAACAGAATCCCGAAAATTTTAAAGCGCAAGCTAAAACACCCCCCAACAGCTCTCCTCTCACCAGCCTACACCGACCTACCAGATGACCTCCAGGAGCTTGTGGACTCAACCCCCTTGACCATGCGGTAGCCGTCGACGACGCCAGGACTACCGGGACTCAGGACATCTACCCCGGTAAGCCCTTCTAACCCCCCTTGTTCTCTTTCTGCTCTTCTTTCTCCATTCCAGATACTGAACAACAGGACCCAGAAGATAAAAAGAACAATCCAGTAGCAGAACCATCCACCCACAGGAACCTCAAGGACGCCCAGGACACCATCTGTACCCCCCAGCCCCATCTACCTCACCTAGTATATAAGTTTTTGTTTCACCTAGCATAAGTTTACTGTTACCATCAAACGTATTTAACGTCCATTGTATTCAGCTTTGTTTTTTTTCCGTTCTATTGTATCATTATTGTATTATAGGTAACCATATCATTGTCTAACATTAAGTATAACATTGTAATTAGAATAATCCCAGCGCTGAAAAGGCCTTAAGCCTCAGCAGCGCCCCCTTGTAAAAATTTGCCATAGCCCTACGAACGAATGAAATGTAATAAATAAGCAAGGAAATATCTGAAATCGAAACTCAGTCACTTTCGTTCAAGGGTTTGACTTGGTCGTTTGTTTCTCCTCTCTTCTCCCTCAACAAAAAAAGACTGCGGCTCCGTAAAAGCGAGCTTGGCGATGCTCTTCTTCGAGACGACATGCACTTCCCGACACGGGACCCTACTGGCACCTCCTCGAACCGCCGGCGTGGAAGCGACATCGGTCCCCTCAACTCGACACCGGCCTCGAAGATGGACTAGAAGTTCGACCTCTCCAGGGGGCCGTTGGTAACGTCCTACATATTACATGTGTATAAATTAGGATTTTTTTAATCTATCTAAACCTACAAAAAAATTGGGAATGGAGAAGGGCGGAAAAATTAAAATGAAAAAAATATATCCACCATTCAAAACTTTTGAGGCTCACTGCATATTTTAGAATTCTCTTATTAGAAAATTAAAAATAAAATAAATGTTTAATTCTTGTGACTCTCAAATTTACAAATAAACAAACAAAACAAACTACAGAAAGTTTGTGGTAAAGCAAATGATATGAATTAATGTAAATTATTGAAATTCAAAAAGGTATATTATTGAAATTCAAAAAGGTACTCCTGTCATATCGTGAGGAAATTCCTTAACATTGACACAGAACATAAAACACAAAAAAGTCGAAATGTGGAGGCGAGACGCCGGTAATTATGTTGATAAGCACTGCACTATTACTTGATAGTATTATCCGTAATAGTGTATGTACTCCGGCAAAATTGCCGTGCCGCCGGGTGGTGGTGGGATACGAATGTAAATAAAGTGAAATAATTTTCTTCAAAATATTCTCACTGGCTTGCTGCACACCAAATGCTAACAGCCACGTTACTCTTCAAAACATTCTTGGAAATTGTTCTTACAAAATACGGGATTACAATCTCGATGTTTGAAACTCGATTCACAAGCAGACAAAAATTCCTACTGAAAGTTGACATCTTCGTTATCTACTATGCTAAATCTTCACTGAACACAGTGAAATCAACACTGAGAAACAATTCCGCTTAAGTCAAGATTTGATAATTTAAAACTATAAAAAATTAAATATAAATTTATTCTATGGTTTGCAATAGGTAATGAAATCGGGTGTTCATTTAAATGTATCCTCAAAGTAGGCGTTGATGAGTCGATTGTGAACACACCACGGATTACAGATCACGAATCAGCTGTTTAAATCTAAACTCACTTTTTGCGTTGTTTGCGTTTTTTACTCTGGAGACTGACGAGTGGTGCGTTCACAATCGACTCTTCAACGTCAACTTTGAGGATAAATTTAAATGAACACCCCATAGTTTTAATTGACATTGTTTTGGACGTAAGATAATCACAACTAACTTGACCTCTCAAATATAAATAGAAATAATTTTCGATAACCACGTAAATTTTATTAGCACAATGGATATTTTAGAAATGATAAATAACGCTCATGTATTTAATCATCAATGAATTATTTTTGTAGCTTTCATGAAAACGCAATGTATGTTTTAATTACATTTATAGCTACGAATGCATGTTCAAGTATTTTTCAAAAAAAAACCCTATGATCTGATATGATATTCTGAAGAATACCTACGCCTGTAGGATAACGCAGATTGTACAAAGTTGTTGTAATTTCACAAGACAAGAGAAGCAATTTTACAATAAAAATTGCATTAGCCACCACAAGTTTACTGAAACGAATCCAACAATAAATCAACAAATCCTTCAGAAAACAACCTAAAACAAGATGAGAAAACAGAGTTTGGAATGATAATTGCCATTCTCAAACATTGTGATGATAAAAATGTTATTTTGGATAATTATTTGCAGTTTTTTTTAAAGAAGTGTTAACAATATTAATGTATTCTAGACACAGACAGGGATCAGTTAGCGATTAGATCTTTTCACAATCAATTTCTTCTCATAAGCTAAAGTTCTGTCAAATTTGCAGACCCACAGAGGATACCTAAACCTGGTTCTTTGTTGTACAGGGTTATTATAAATATAAACGATTGTAGCAGAAGCAGGCCATGCCCTTCTTATAAAATTTTTGCCGCTTTCATGTAAACTGTCAATTTTTGTCGCTGTCACTGTTATTTTTCAGGTGAAAAGGGCGGTGATAAGATTTTTTTTATTTTTTTTATAATTAACTATTGAATCCAAAAATATTGAGTTGCTTTGCAACCAATTTTAAAAACATTGAGTTGTTTTGTACCCAGTTTAACTCCTGTGTGTGAACACAGTGTACACACTTATTCACATCATTTTGATGTTTTTTATATGGAGCAGCAGCCATAAATTTTACATTCAGTTTTTACGTCTACTTGGACTACAATCATTTATACTAACCATGAATAATATAGGTTGACGATCTTAAAAAAAATAAAGCTAAAATTAAAAAATTATAATCAAAACGATCTCGAAGTACAAGTGCATTATGCATTAATATTGACAAAAAAGTATTTTGTGTGCAACCGTACGCGAAATGAGCACTTCGCGTGCGTACAACAGGCCGCGAAATTGAATTTCGCAGCCGTTGCCTTGACGACGGCCGTAATAGTAAAAGTCGTTAAAGTTTGATTTTGTGTCAGGAACGGCCACTATTAGTACAGAATTTTCATCCGGTTTGAAATTTCCGCCAATTACAAATGAGACAGCCGCATGAGATTGACGAGTCGATAATAACGATCCCCATTATCGATCTATCATCTATATGAAACATACACATGTGAATTAGGTTAATTTTGGCTAATTTTTCACCGATCAAAAGGAGAAGTACCTATCTCGTAACATTTCCTGAATGTCATCAACAGACATTTTGGTTTATTTGTGTCTTTACACGGCTCCTGATATTTCCACGATTAAAATAACCTAAAAAGGAGCAGATGATACAACCTAGCATAACAGATTTTAACATTTACCTTCCACAATAAATAAATTTCCAATAAATAGGTAAACCAGTACAACATTATCCGACACGGTTTTCACAATCTTCTTGTTACATCAGTCTCAAAGTCACTGTAACATTTTTCATATTGCCGTTTCGATTTTTCAGGTTTCAAATGCGACACTGCACCAATTTATAATATTTTTTTAACTCTGGATGAGTACACGGAACTGAAACAACGTAATTTTCTCAAAGTGAATTGTTTTATTTATGTCGTTTCCATAGCGACATGGCGACATGTAGGCCGACTTTATTTTTATTGACAGTGAAGGAAATTTTACTTATTTATTTTATAATTACAAATTTTCGGGTTGCACACAAAATGTTGTGTACACCTTGGCTACGAAATCCTTTGACGACCTTGAGATTGTCTTGTCTCGCGCAAAGCGGCCTTGACGACAATTTTTCTCTCGGTTCGTCATAGTACGATTTCGCATCATTGATATACAAATAACTATTTGGTCGATTGTACCATAAAGTAGTATTTTTCGGTTTGAATATGTAGATGAAAACGTCATCTTTTCGTCAAAGCATTATTTTTTATTTTAGGCCGAAAAATATTTTTCATCCGCTATGTTTTTAACCAATGAATAACATTCAACAATCGACAACAGTTAAGTTGTCAATAACACCCTGGCAACACTTATTTATTAAGAAAGTTTTTAACATCCGCATTTTTTCAAAATTATTATAGATCAAACGTCACTTTGACAACGGAATGCAAATTTTTATTGCAATCGACTAAAAAATAATATATGATAAATGACGAAAACAATGTTTCGGAATCATTGCCTGGTCCAACAATGTCCACCAAATCGTCCGAAATCTTTTCCTTTTCGTCCTTATCACATAAATAACCATTGAATCTACTAAGAAAAGCTTCATTCGCAATTCACCATTGGAAGCAAATAATCATGCAAGTCTCGTATATTTAGATATTTTATATGTATAATTTTAACTGTAATAATTATCATGTCTTAATCTTTCACCAAACTGAAAACATTTGTAGAAATAAGTACATTATTTACAAATCAGCAACACATTTTTTTTTTGCGTAAAAAATATGGTTGAACTTACCCTACCGGAGTCTGTATCTCGCCAATCTCTCGAAGAGGACCAAATAGAAGATTTGTGATAGCAGAGAGGGAATCCTACAATATAATAATAAAAAGTAACCCATTTAATATTTCCTACCAAAACAAAATATAAAACACAGTCTTAATATGAATTTACTTGTAAAGAGCGATCAAATTAATTTGTAATCGAGTCATCCATGGATTTGAATCCGTATGTCTTTTCGATTGATATGCCCAGATCTAACCTGTGTTTTAAGCTGTGTTTTTTGTTCAAAATTCGATATACTTGTCACAATTACTGTACTCGTATGTAAACTTTACACGCCGGCAAAACTAACAGTAAAGTACCTACAATTCCTTCCGTGACTAAAAGTAAATTTTTTATTAATATCTCTAAAGACGGTTTCTTTAATAAAATTGTTGAGTTCTAAGCTTTCGTGATCGTTATAATTTTATTCATGTTTAAGTCTGGCGAGCCTTTGATGTAAAATTAATTTCCCGTTGTAATTAAAGGGAGTTATTTAACGAATTAAAAAAAAAAATAAAAAATGCATTTGTATAAAACCAATTAAGCACCCCTCAATTTATTCATTTCACCAAAAATGGAGAGTATTACTAAACAAAGTTTCAGTATTAACTTAAACATAATGGCAGCATGTGGTTTGTACCCTCCAGAAAAACCGACTCGCCTTTACAAGATTCAAGCTTGGCTGATGTATTTTCTTTTGACTTATACAACCCCAACTCTTGGTGTACTCTATTTCCTATTTGAAAAAGAAATTGATATGATGAGAATTGGTGACAATGCTTTTCTGGTGGCTGAAACTGGGTGTCAAATTATTAAGTTGCTGCCCTTCATCACGAGCGGTTATCGAATCAAGAAATGTGTACATTACTTTGAATCTCCTATATTTCAGACGGAAAAAAATAAACACAACAAAATACTGAAAACCTGCATTAAGATTTGTCGGCGAAACTCGTGGACGTTTTTGATTTCCGTTATTGGGGGCAACATAACCTGGGCACTTAAACCGTTGCTTCTAAATGAACGGCGACTACCAGTGGATGTTTGGTTACCGTGCAGTTCACTAGAAAATTCAAAAATCTACTGTTCTGCTTACGCTATACTCGTTACGGGTAAGTTATAGTGACAGCAAAAACACCATTAAGATTAATCATCTGTAGGAGTTGCCTACGTCTCTATTGCTAGTGCAGCAATTGACCCGTTAGTTGGTGGTCTTGCTTGTTTGGCTGCGGGTTATCTTCAAATTCTCAAAGATAATTTGCAAAATCTTAAGGAATACACGGAAGAACCATCAGGTGAAAATATTAAAGAAGCTAAGATCATTAAACATAAAATCAGAGAATGCGTCAAACTACATAACGAAATCTTGAGGTTTGTAGCATAGTATTCCGTCAACTTGTTAATTAGTGAACGTTTCCAGTTTCGTTAAAGAATACGAACACTGTTTCTCATTTGTCGTCTTCAGCCAATTCGCTGGAAGTGTTCTAGTGATCTGTTTTTGTTGCCTGCAGCTGAGTAAAGTGTGTTACGTTTTTTTGCCACTACTTGCTATTACTTATTACTTATTATTTTAGATTCCACCTATGAGTTTTAGTTTTATTTCCATGATTGGTTACTTCACCATATTGTTGGTTCAAATTTATTTTTACTGCTACTATGGAACAATGTTATACGAGGAGGTCAGTCAAGTTTTAAATACTTAAAACTAAATTGTTTAAACCAACTAGGTTACTATTTTAGAGTAACAGTTTAACGAATGCGATCTATATTGGAAAATGGTATGAGTATAATGTAGAAGCAAGAAAAGATTTGATTTTGATAATGGAACGATCTAAGAAGCCAATTGTTGTTACAGCTGGGAAAATTCTAGAGTTATCAGTTGTGACATTTACAACGGCAAGTATTTTTTAGATAAATCCAAGGATGTAAATAATTCTATATAATTACAGATCTTACGGAGATCATATTCACTGCTAGCGGTGTTAAAAAATCAGTAGTGGGTTCAATGAAATTACAACTAAATAAAATGAAAAGTTTAGAGATACGATGACTTCAGACATATATTTTCAAAATAAGAAAAATTTTGAAAATGTTCTGTTTTTCATTGTGTGTATCCTAAGTTTAATTGTTGCTGCCAGCCTGTCTAAAAATAACATGTAAAAAGTTATAAACATTGCAAAATCCTTTTTTAAGCGTGTTACTGATCTTACTATTAAAGCCAAAAAATTGAGAACAGTTAAGAACTAATAGTAGTAGGAAAACAAAAATAAAAACTGTAGACGTATCAGCCATATCCATGAGCCGATTTAATGCTTTTCATTCTAGTATTAATTCATTAATTAATTATTAGTAATTAATACTTTATCTTCAATGGTAAAACCCATTTTACCACTTATTCTGGGATTATTGTTACTTACAATTATAGTAAACGCCTAACAAAACGTTGTTTTCTAGGTTAACAACAGCACATCGTGGCGTCGCGTTTGACTCATTTTTACGAATGTAAAATGTTGTTTATTTTATGTGTGTTTAAGTGTTCTCCACTATCAGATAATAATAATAAAATGCATAATCATAATTCCAATGTCTAAAATTCATGATGGATGATTTATTTATTTATTTATTTATTTATTTTTTAATTAATTGTGCCATTCCCGTTTTTTGCCATACGGCTTTTACGGTACCTTTTTCGGTCGGCCGTTTTTCACTTCCAATTCCTTTTTGCTTATCCTTTCCTTCCTTCAAGTGGTGCGACGGGCTCCGGGGCATTTTCCCCGGCCACCCACGCCCATTCCACCTCACATTCACAGACATACACAACACTTATACACCCATGGGCGTCTTTTCCCGACGGGACTCGAACCCGTGCTGACCTCGCGGTGGTGGTCGAAAGAGTGTCGCTCTTCCTTCCACCACCCTACCGTCAGCCCCTAATAGACATACACACACATCCATGGCCCGGCGGAGGTTCCTTCCTTCGAAAAAATCCTCCCCCTTCGGTGGGATTCGAACCCACTAGCGCCGGGACCGCGACCTCGGAGCACTGTCTCCGACAGCCATGCGGCCACCGAGCTACCTTTTAATGAACTACGTGTCTGTGTGCAATGTGCAGTAAAATGGTGGATATAAAATTACATCACGTAAATCAATGAATAATGTAAGATTCTAGAAGAGCATGAAAAATAAAAATAACTAATTAACGACCTCAAAATCTTATCTGCATCCAAGAAAATTGAAAATCGGGAGTGAAAGGTAATATTCTATTAAGCTGCTTTCATCAGACCAAACCATCAATTTAAATAAATATTATTCTAGATTGAACAATGTGATCAAAAAGAAAACAAATCAGAGCACGCGTTTGAATCGGTCATGTCGTAGCGGAATTCTATATAAATATGCGTTCAATCCATGAGCGTAGACAATTTGTGGTCTCAAATGCTACTTTATAATAAATCATACCTTGTGAATTTTAGACGTTGGAATAATTATAATTGTGCATTTTATTATTATTATCTGATAATGGAGAAAATGCATAAAATAAACAAGAGCAACATTTTACAATTGTAAGAATGGATCATTTACCTGCTTTATTTCCAAACGCGACGCCAGTGGCAAGCAGATTTTTCGCGGAAATGTCAAAGACACGTCAACGTTGTGCCGTTCTTAACCTAGAAATGGGTTTTACCATTGAAGATAAAGCATCAATCATCAATTAATTTTTGATAGATTGTTTTCTACAACCGTTAAAAAAACGTGACATTTTTGCATCGTTATCAAGTCGCAAAGTTTCTCATTTTTTCACGTGCTAAAAAATGGATTTATTTTTCACGTGTGAAAAAATATAATCTTCATTTGCGCGTTTCCTGAGTTACAATGACTTGTTACAATACTTGATACTTTGATTTTCTTCATCTAATTTGCCTTCAAAAATCTAATTCCTTTTTTGACGGTTTTAGAAAAAATAGTGTTTGTATTTCATGGCAAAGTTCGTGTTTTGTTGACACATTCGACCTGACGGTCTCGACTCATTCTCATGCACCAACAAAAAGCACTCATTTCGCGCACTTAATACAAAAATAACTATTTTGAAAGGTAGTGAACTAAATAAAAAATTGTGCATAGCAAGTATAGGTACATATGTGTATGAGTAAATCTAAGACAAACTTTTCAATAAAACAAAAGATGAGGTAGCTCTCTTGATTCCTTTTTTGATCACTCGTACAAGAATCCGTTAATGTGGACCACGCATTCATATTGTCTCAAAGTTACTCAAGTAAAGCGACGAATGTGTATGAAGCGAGCCAGATCTAGTTGCTTTTTGGTATTTTCTTAAAGAAAACGTATGGCGCATACAGGCTAAGTAGACTCTTATTCGGTTTATTAATTTTTAACTTGAGTACGCACGCATATTCGTTCCTACTCAACTCATATTCTTGTAAATCTGTACCCACCCTGAGAGAAGAAAATCATTCTGAATTGGTTAAAAAAGGTTCTGTTCCAAAGGAACAGGTTTCTATCTTCTTTTCTATACAAAATTTATTGCAAGGGAAAGTTAGAGAACTAAAAAATGCATGTCAATTAGTTTTTGTTCAGAAATTGAAATTAAGGATAGAACTATTCATTTTAATAAATATATTGTTGTCACGTTTTGTTAAAAATGGTCAAAATATAAATAGTTTGCTTTATATGAAATACACAATTGAAATTACAGTTCTTAAACAAAATACCAACAAATCAATTAGTTCAGTTAAATAACAAAAAATATAAATGCAACAATAAGTAAAATTTATCAATATCTCTCAACACAGGGTTATTCACGTAAGATGACGAGCCTGAGCCGGTAAAAATGCAACCCCAAATACAATTTATAAAACTATCTCGATCCCTATTACATTATCATGATGGACATAAAACATATATTATAATTCAGAATAAGTGGCATCGCGGTAGGCGTTGGAAATTCAAATTTACGTTGGCAGCAAGACCCTTGCTAATAATATCTTACTTTCAATGCTGTTGGTAACCTTCGCTTTTAATTTGGTCTTGATATTGTCAATGGAATCGTTTTATGTTTATTTGCTTGTTATAATATTTGGAATTTCCTTCTTTCATTTATGAAAAGTGTATTATTTTTCTGGGGGTATCTCTGCTGTGGGCGAAAACCATGTCAAAATTATGTAACGCATAACCTCAGAATAAAGTAATGACGGTTTTACATGTTTGCAAAATTTTTTGACATAACATAAAGCTCACTTTAGAGAATCAACACCTACCGCGATGCCACTTATTCTGAATTATACTATAGATAGCTTTTAACATCAGCCTAATGAATGTCAAGTTCTGACAGAAAAATACCTCTCTCAACAAAGTATGATAACAATAATAAGTAATTAAAATAACAAAAGTAATGGGTAAATATAATCATGTAGGTTCTGTCATCGTTTGAAAACATACTAAATAAGAACGAAAAATAAAATGACAGATATACCTTTCAATCTTGCAAATTACCTACTTGGATTCCTAATTTAATTTTTAAATATCAAAACACAATGAATGCTTTATAAAATGTATTTTGGGTTGCCTTTTACCTGGTCAGACTGGTCATCTTACGTGAATAACCCTATATAATTTATGTTTATTATATCTAAAAATGTGAAATGCATTAAATAAACATGAATAAACTGTGTTTTAAAAAATTTGTTTGTTTAGAATTTTGTAATTGAATTTTTTCACTCACTTAGGATTAAGATAGTGTTTTTCCTGAAAAGCCAACAAATACTGTAAGCATAACAAATGGATGTCATTCATGTACAAGATTAAGAACTCACTAGAAGACTTTTAAGAATTTAATTATAAACATTAAAGCAGTTTTTCTAACAATTAATTAAATGTAAATGAAGGACTTTTGGCAGGAATGTAAGATATTCCAGTTTTTTTCATTTCAGGGTGTGGTACGAGTATGTACAATTAATTTTTCAGCAATGGGCCTTACGCGTTTATTAGTTGTATATTTTTCCAAATTGTACAATTGAAATTATTTTTCCTTTATAATTCCATTTTTTATATTTTTGTTTAATATTATATTTGAGAATTATTATTTCAGTCATGGTAAAAAGTATTTTTTCCGATAATTAACAAAGGCTTCTACTGCATCTATAGTAATTTTACTATCCTGAAAATTTGTTGACACAAGCATAAAAAGTATAAAAATAATTTAAATAAAGAATTACGTACAATTTCAAAAATGGTTGTGACAACTAGTTATAAGTAAAATAAAAATAAATAAATTATTCTACTTACAAAACCACTTTTTTAAACTGCACTTAAAACTTTTTATAAAAATTCGTTTAATCACAACCCACAGCGGCGACAGCTAATATTTTAGAGATGGGTTCATAAATAAAAACCAATGTAAAATTAAAACAACAAAATAATTTACATACTTCTTACGAGTATAATAAAGGGGACATTAGATGAATAGTATTACAAATGAAATATCTTTTATTAATGGTGGTGTAAGTGTTTTTAGACATCGTTTTCTCCATCCAATAACAACGTTCCAGGTATCGCGTAATCCGGTCCTTTGATGTAAAATTAATTTAACCTCATACTAATTAAAGGGTCTAAATTTCAATAATAAAAATTAAAAAATAGAATTAGGGTATATAAAACTGGACCTATCTATTTTTCAACCATTTAATACAAGTCAAAGAAAGCTGAAACATTATCAAATGGCAAGTGTTTCGAAACAAAGTTTTGGTATTAACTTAATAGTAATGCGAGCTTTTGGCTTGTATTCGCCTCAAGAAGCAACTCATTTGTACAAAGTGATGTCCTACTTAATGTACATTTTTCTTATGTTGCCGGTGCCTGTTTTTGGTACTTTGTATCTTCTCGTCAATGAGAATTTCGACATGATGCGACTAAATGATAATGCATTTTTAATAGCCGAAATAACATGTCAATTTACGAAATTATTTCCATTTATCAATAACGCAGATCGCATCAGAAACTGCATTCATTACTTCGAAGCATCAATTTTTGCAGTGTTCAAAGAGAGACAAGTGAAAATTTTGGAGGAATGTATCAACATTTGTGTCAGAAATTCAAGAATATATCTGTGCTCTGTTGTTTCCATAAATATTATATGGGCTGCCAAACCATTTTTGGAAGAAGAATACAGATTACCCGTAGATCTGTGGTTGCCGTACAATCCAAATTCTGGAGCTTTAGTTTATTATCCAACTTTCACACTACTTGTTATAGGTAATTCTCTTAAATGTGGTTTACGCAGAGTTGTAATTTTGTAATCATCAGCAGTGGCATATGTCTCGATTGCATGTGCAGCTATTGACCCTTTGATTGCGGGGCTCGCTTTTCAGGCATCAAGTCAGTTTCAGATTCTTAAAGATAACTTGGAAAATCTCAATGAGAGGGACGATATAAAAAACACAGATGATAATACTGATAATGTTGCAGAAAAATCCGACACAATCAAGAACAGAATACGTTATTGCATCAAACATCACAATAAAATTTTGCGGTAAAGAAAAAAATTGTTAATTTTATTGTGATTCAATTTTGTGTTCTAGTTTCATTCATGAATACAAAGAATGTTTCTCCTCGGCTGTTTTCGGACAGTTTGTTGGAAGTGTGTTTGTCATATGTTTCTGCTGTTTGCAGCTAAGTAAAGTATGTTATATTTATTTTGTAATGCACAAGATAATTAATTTGATTCAGATGGAACCGATGACTTTCAATTTCTTTTCGATGATAAGTTACGTCAGTGTTTATATGGTTGAATTATATTTTTATTGTTATTATGGTACAATATTGTACGAAGAGGTCTGCTTGTGTCAATTTTAATTTATAGTGTGTTACTACACCACTTTCATTTTAGAGTAACACATTGATACACGCTATCTACATGGGTGATTGGTATGATTATGACCCAAATGCACGAAAATCACTAATTATTTTAATGGAAGGTGCCAAAAAGCCTATAATTGTAACAGCTGGTAAATTGTTAGAAATATCACTGGTAACATTCACAATGGTGATGCTGCTTTAAAACAGCTTATTTTATTGTAATACTTATGTTTTTAGATATTGAGAAGATCATATTCACTTCTTGCTGTTTTAAAAAATTACTATTGATCAAACTAACAACTAAATCCTAATCACAAAAGTTTGTACACGAATTTGCACAAATATTAAAACATGTTGCACAAAATCACCTTCAAGTGGTTAATAAATGTTTAAACTTTTTTGATTTATAATTCATAATTGCTACCTACCTACATATAATGCTTTCATTGTTTCATTCGTTACCAACATTCACCCGGCGCATCCACCAAAAACAGAGTTATCAGTAATATTGCCATGAATGTGGCTGTGATTTATTTTTATTATGTTGGATCAAGTGACCCACTTTAATATTTTTCCTGTTATAAATATAATATGACTGTTCCGACATTCAAATTTGAACAATGTTGTCTAATTTAATTTAATTAAAAAGTCCAGTTTTTAATCAAGAATGAAAGTGTGATAGACAATGGCTGAGTCTGTTGGCAATGAAACAATTGTAAAATATTTGTGTTTTTTTTTTTCTCGTGATTGTCACTGGCCGGATGTTTTAACATGACACGACATAAAATAAAATTTAGAGTAGTTTTTTGAAAACAAATTATTAATTAAACTCTCCCGAGTATGTTTCAGATCACACACCAGGACCATCTCCAGTTCAAATGACCAGGTAAAGTGTAATCAAATCGGGTTAATTTTTATAGTTTCTTTTATATTTATTCTCTCGGGCGTTTCCCCCATTTCTTCTTCGGCTCCGACAGGGGGTTTTTCTGCAGTTTTTACCCTCATTGTCACGCATTCGCGGGAGCATTCCATCAACGTCAAGCCAGCTCTGCAGTCTCTCTTTTTCTTGCAATTTGTGTTTCCACTAACAAATTTTGTGCGTTAATTTTTCAAGGCAAACGCAAATGACAGGTATGCGCAATGACAGCGCCGATGACCTTGACCGGCTCGACGCTGCCAACCTATGCTATTTTCAATTCCTCATACCAACGTGACAACACTTTAACAGCTGATTTAAAAAAATAGACTACAAAAATAAACCTTTTATGGTAAATTTCAATTTTGCCTGTTAACACTGTCAAAATTGAGAACCCGAAATGCGTGTGGAGCGTGTGGATTACAGTAGTTTCATTTAAATTTTCATTGTTACCAACAGACTCACTCTGGTTGTGAACATCGCCTCATCGCTCCACAAGTCCACAACACGTGCTTTGTGAAGTTTTGATTTTCATTCACCTGGTGGAGAAGCCAGTTGCAAAAATTCACTCGACGGAGAAAGTCGCCTTCTTGAAGAGCTTACAATTTTGTGTAATGGTAGGGGTGGTACGCTTCGGATTTTAAAATTTTGTGAACAACACTCTTCCCTACACCTAGTTCTTTTGCAATTTGGCGTACACTTTCATGAGGTTTATTCTCCACTACTTAAAAAACGGCTTTCTCCAATGCAGGTGTTCTGGTCGTTCTTGGTTTTCCAACTTTATGAGTATCAACTAGACGTCCAGTATCTCGGACTATTGGGGACAAAATACCTTGGTCTCTTCAAAAAAAAAAAATGTAAACCAAGCATTAACGTCAAGTCAACATTGACGACAATTTCAAATTATTGACTTTTCTGTGGCACCTTCCACCGTTCAAAAATTTAGAATTGTCTCCCTCGCTTCTGAGGAATTGTCCATGAGCCAAATTGCCTTGTAGATATCTTGGAATTTCTCATTCAGTGGTCCATTTTTCGGTATTTAACATTTTACAATAATGAGTCTGACAGTGACAGTCAGTGAAAATTGCTGACAGTAGTAAAAAATAAGGTTAACCATCCTAATGCTTGATTTACAACTTTATGTCACTCAAATGACTTTGACGACTAAAGTAATTTGTCCCCAATAGTACAGTCACGGCCACCCAATTTCGTCAGTGGTTGTCATTCAACTGACATGAGCATGATGGCATTTTGATTTTTATTGTGCGTGACAGAATTTCTGTCACAAAAATTTTGAATGTTACTCATAATGACAATAAAGCTTAGGCTACACAAGTTTCTTCCAATTGACAGTAAAATAACTGACGAAATTCCGTGGCCGTAACTGTACTCTCTGGTTCAGCCGCAAAAAAACCTTATTGTTTGGATGGTGCCGATGAGGATAACGTAGGGAGTATTCGCGAGCTGCTTCAGTTGCATTCCCGACATTCACCCAAAATCAAATACATGTCGGCATCTTTATTGCTAGTATACATCGTAGCTTGACTCTGACACTTAATTCAAAACAACAGTTGTCAGTTTTTTTTTTAGTAACCATGGAGAAACAATCAGTCATTGTAACATCAATTAGATGCACTGGCTATTTTGTCGTCTAGTCCCAATTGTTGAAGTGAAGATTTTATTAATGATTTTGAACCCCAATGACAGTACTTTTTTAATTCTTTCTATCTCAAACTATTTAAAGCGATGAATTGTACATCCAAAATAAATATTTAGGTAGCTCGTTTACTTCTAAATTTTCACCTTGATTGTGAAGTCTTTACAGTCTCATGTCTTCAAAAATTAAAGATATTGAATTTTTTTAAATATTTTTCAGTACTCCATGACACTTCTAGATGACGCACCTTCAGTCAAAGGCGGTACTTTTGGAACACCTGCATCTAAAGCTTTGAACATCACAAAAGATTTTATGTGCATCTGTACGCAAAACGAGCATTTCGCGTACCCAAAACAGGCCACGAAATCCAATTTCGTGGCCGTTGCTCTTACCGACGGCCTTTAAAATAAAAGTCATTTTAATATTTGATACAAATCAGAGCTTCCATGTTTTGTTTTGTTTTGAGCTTTAAATAAATACAATAAACACTGTAGGATGAACTTTTAGAAATCATTTATTATCACACTTACAACTTATCAGCATATTTGCAGTATGATCTTACAAAATCTGGGTTGGTGACAGTGAAAGTTCGTTTTATGCCAGTTATTGTGTCAGAAGCGATCACTATTAGTACAAAATTTCCACCCTAAAAGTCATCAATAGACATTTTGGTTAATTCGTCTCTTCGCAAGGCCCCTGATATTCCTGTGATGAAAATAACCTAAAAAGGGACAGATAATACAACTTAACATAACAGCACTTAACATTCACCTTCCACAATAAAAAAATGTCATTAGTTTTTTCTAAAAAAAACCTTAAACTTTTTCGCCTGATATTCAACTGACTTGTTTTTCAAAAAAAGGTAAAGTATGAGCTTCAACATTGAATACGTGCTCCATAAACTTGAATTTTTCAATATTTTTTATTTTTCCAGTAAATAAGCCGATACAACATTTCCCGATACCGTTTTCACGTTTCTTTTTGTGACACCACTCTCTAAATTTTCCATGTATTAAATTAGATACCCCACAATATTTTAACTCTGGAGGAGTACACGGAACTAATACTAATTTTCTTCCGCAATTTTTACTACTTTTTTTTAAATTAATTGTTTATTTATGTCATTTCTATAGCAACATGTCGACATGTAAGCCGACTTTATATTTATTGACAGTGAAGGAAATTTTACTTGTTCATTTTATAATTATTACAAATTTTCGGTTGCACAAAAAATGTTGTGGCCGCGAAATCTTTTAACATCCTCGAGATTGTCCTGGCTCGGCCGCAAGCGGCGTCGGCGACAATTTTTCTCTCGATACGTTAAAGAACGATTTCGTGGCCTTGATATACAAACAACTATTAAAGTTCCAAGTTAAAATTATAGAATAGGATAAAAAATTACCTAATTAAGCTTTACCTAACATTACACTATGTACTTAACTAGTATTAAAGTGTAAGTACAATCTGTGAGCCGTAGATAACGAAATTCGACTATCCCACCTCCACCCGGCGGCACGGCAATTTTGCCGGAGTACATACACTATTACGGATAATACTATCAAGTAATAGTGCAGTGCTTATCAATATAATTACCGGCGTCTCGCCTCCGCATTTTGACTTTGTTGTGTATTATGTTCTGTGTCAATGTTAAGGAATTTCCTCACGATATGACATGAGTATAATAATATACCTTTTTGAATTTCAACCACTAATGTTTTCTCTAAGTCCAAAATTTTTAAATTTTTAAAAAGAGATTGTGGTACTATTCCTGTTGCTGAAATTATAAATGGTAAAATCGAAATTTTTTCTAAACACCAAAGATTTCTCATAGCAACGGAGAGTTCTAAATATTTATTAATTTTTGTATTATATGTCTGTGTTATATTGTGTGAATTTGGAACAGCTATATCTAAAAGATATGCTTGCTTTTGTTGTTTATTTAAAATAATAATGTCTGGTCTGTTATGCTGAATGTGAATGTCAGTTAAAACTGTGCGATCAAAATATAATTTGTAATTGTCATTTTCTAAACAACTTTCTGGTTTATAAATGTAATGTGGTTGTGTATCCTTTAATAAATTGAATTTAACTGCTAAATTCATGTGTATAATTTTTGCGAATATATCATGACGTTTTTTATATTCGCTTTGAGCCAAAACGGTGCAAGAAGAAATGATGTGTTCAATGGTTTCCCCTTCAGTTCCGCAAATCCTACATTTATCGATGATCGATTGTAAACCGCATATGTGTTTTTTATAATTTCTTGTATTTATAACACGATCTTGTATTGCAAATATAAAACCCTCAGTCTCAGGATGAATATTTGATTTTTTAAGCCATGCATGAGAAGCTTGAATATTAATTTCTGGCTGTTCTAGCTCTTTAAAATATCTCCCATGTAAAGACTTTTGTTTTATATTTGCTATAGTGTCAGGTATATTTGGCTCAACAATATCTGAAATTACATTATCACTTAAATTTAAAGGTGTGTAACCTTTATCCGCTGAAACCAAAGCATTAAAAAAAGTTATTGTTAGTAAATTATTATTAAGTATATTATTTATCATATTGATTTCTGAGCATCACTTTGCGTTATACTCGTGTGAAAATCAGTAAAAGTAATAATCTACATACCTGTATGTCCTTAAAATCAAACTCCTTAAACTATAATAGTTAAAACTAACTTTTCATTAAACAATTGTGTTGGGTTTTGTAAATAGTTAATTTCAGTTGTTTCATTTTTGTTTGGTTTTGTTCGGTTTAGTTTAGCGCGTAGTTTAAGTTAGTTTTTAAAATTCAATTCAAACATAGTTGCACCCTCTTTCATTGGTTATTGCGCGTTAATCGATTCACAATTTTGTGCAAAATTAGGGTTGACGAAACCTACCCCGCCGGTGAGGGACATTTTTGGAAGAAAGAGAGAATTCGAATTTGACCGTCGTAGTGAAACCACCTAGTTTCGTAATCATCGTCTCGTGTCGTGACATCCACTTAATTGAAGTGAAGTCCAAAATTATCGTTGAATTCCGCCCAATCCAATCGGTCCATGGTCTCTTTGCAGTCCTCATTAAAAGGTAAGTCAATTTTGATTTAACGAATTGTGGATCACGGGGAAAATCGAACAAAGCTCTTCGTTTAGGTAGGCTTAAGTCAACTAAAACTGACTTAAGTGTCCCGGAGATAAACAAATTGAACATATCAGGTGCTGCATCCATTTCCATCAAAATCTAAAAAATTACAATTCATTGAAAACACGAGAATAATTTTATTTTTATTTGAAAAAAAACTTACGTAACTAACAAAAGTATTATCTTCAAAACGGATTTGTATTTCTAACTTATAATATATAATTAATTCCAATTATGCTATTTTGCATATTTTGCATTTTACTGACCATTTGTTTAGCAATACAACGTTTTTATATGGACTAATAAGCTGACTACATTAAAGTTCACTCTAATCTTTGAAGTAACCTTTACTAATATTTAGTATTCAAACAGTTGGGAAAGAGCATAAATTTTTAAAAAGTCTCAGAGGGATAATTTTTTAAACCAGTTCCCTTCGTGTCGTCTTTACAAAACTTTTTATATTCGGTGCCTGTCTTAATAAACTTAAAGCGTCCTTTGATGTAAAATTAATTTAGCTTTGTATAAGAAATTGTAATTAATTTAACTTTAGGAATCATAAAAAGGAGAATCGGTATATAAATTGGAACGCAACCTTTTCTTTACAAATGATTATTAAGTGCCGAAAGTTGAAGTTATGTCTAACATAATTAAAAAAAGTTTTGGGATAAATTTAACTGTGTTAAGAGTTCTTAGCTTATACTCGTACAAAACTACAGAATCCACACGATGCGACAAATTGCTTTCATGGACTATGTACATTCTCTTCTGCCTTCATATTCCAATATTGGGAATATTATACTACTTACTTGAAGAAAACATTGATATGCAAAAATTGGGAGATAGTACGTTTATTGTCGCTCAATTAAGCTGTTTCTTAGGGAAATTAGTTCCTTTCATCACCAAGAAGGATCAAATTACAAAGTGCATTCACCATTTGCAATCATCGATATTCGAGCCGCTCAGAGATAAGCATAAGAACATCATTGACAAAAATTCCAACATTTGCACGAGAAATTCTACAGTCTACTTAACATCTGTGGGATGCAGTTTGTTTATTTTGACTATTAAACCATTGTTTATAGAGCAATACAAACTGCCAGTTGATATTTGGTTTCCGTTTGAATTAACTAAAAATTCAAAAGGATTTTGGTGCCTCTATATTTATGTAATATTGGGTAAATGTTTTATGGCTGTTACACCATTTTGATTTATTTGTTTTTCTTTTCTTATTAAGGAATGGCATATCCTGGAATGGCTACTGCAGTAATTGATCCATTACTTAGCGGTCTTGCTTGTCTAGGTGCAGGTCAACTAAAAATTCTGAAAGATAATTTACAACATCTTGATGAATACACTCAAGAAGACACTGCCTGTTCAAACTATCAAGTACCTTCGTCGAAATTTAAAATTATCTTTCAAAAAATTCAACAATGTGCTAAACATCATAATTCTATTTTAGAGTAAGTATTTTATGTTTTTAGAATTTAAAATTCACTTTTGTATTCCAGATTTATTAAAGAGTATGAAGAATGTTTCTCACAAGTTGCATTTAGCCAGTTCATTGGAAGCATTTTTGTAATATGTTTTTGTTGTTTGCAACTGACATTTGTAAATTTGTTACATTTGTCCACATAAAATATTAATGTCAAATGTTCCAGTTGGAGCCCTTCAGTTTTGACTTCCTTCTTACAGTAAACGTTTTAATTATTCTTCTGGTCCAGATATATTTTTACTGTTATTATGGAACAACACTCTCTGAAGAGGTTTCATATTTTCTTAGATATTTAGATATTTTAATTATAAATCCATCACTACAAATATTCCACTTTCAGAGTAATGGTTTGATAACTGCTGTTTATATGGGCAGATGGTATGAGTACGACATAAAGTCTAGAAAAGCTTTAATAATTTTAATGGAACGTTCTAAAAAACCTATTGTTATTACTGTTGGAAAAGTAGTTGAATTATCGTTAGCAACATTTACCTTGGTAAAAACGTAGAAAATATTTTATTGATATACTAACAAATTAATCTCATTACAGATATTGAGAAGATCTTATTCATTACTGGCTGTATTAAACAATTTAAAACTTTAGATATAAGAATTACTTTCTAACATACAGAGTGTGTTTGAAATAATAACAATAAAAATACAATAGTAGGTACAATAAAAACCGGTAATTTATGACTAGGCTTAGGATAATTATGTACTTTAAAATATGCATCAGAAATATCAGAAATATGCATTTAAATATGTATTATCTTTTAAAAATTAAATAATTGATTAATAATAATTAATAATTATATGTATAACAATTTTTTTTTGTATATTAATCCATTAGAAGATTTTCAATAGCTCAGTATCTACAGTTTTGGCGAATTTTACATTAGTCTTTATATAACACGGACTCGGGTATCAGTGCTTATAGCCACTCACACCAGGGGAATAGGGGATTTCTTCTCCTCCTAACCCAATCATGACGCCGGGTTCCAACCATTCCGATGTTGCTCTGCATGTCCTGGTAACACCTGTATAACAGCCCCAGTGTGCAGTTTAGGATGCACAGCACGCCCGAAATTTCCTCAGAAGAAAACCGCCGATGCCAACGTGTGAGCGCGACAGTCGTCCTTACGTTACAAATTGTCCCTCAACGCTCGGGAACTATGAGAACATAATAAATTTTTCACCCCCAAACGCATGATCTGTGCATTTGGCTGCCACCACCAGCCATCCCGACGGACGCGCCCGATCAACGGCAATTTCCACTATGTCATGAACCAAAAGTATCCCACCTTACCTCGTCCGATACTCAGGTCTATACCATGATATATGACCGATGTTTTACTTATTGATGCAACTGATTTTATAGCCCTGGTTGCCCAGACCTGCCATCACCCAGTTATCTATATAGGTACCTCTATCACCGGCTTAGACAAGCCTGATTTACCAAACTACCTCTACTAGGGCCACAACCTGGGCCCTAGCCCCCGCTAACGTGCCTCTGGAACAGCTTCGTTCTGTTTTGCCTGTGTTAACGATCATCCACAAGCCACAGAAGGTGGAGAAAATTGAGAATTATTAAATTTTGAATACTGCAGGCCATCAAGGTAGAAATGGCTCTACAAGACCAAATGCATCCATTTAAAATAGATGGGTGACTTTGATGTTCCTGCTGTTAAGCGGTCCAGTCAGAAATCCTTTGGCATCCCTCAGCTCAATAGAAAGAGGCAGAAGAATACAGAATAAAAAAAAGAATCTCCCTGAAACAGGGATTTAAGATTGATGTTCTTGTCAAAGTGACTAAATTTTGAATTAAATGTCAACAAAAAAAGTCTTCTGTTTTTTTTGGCCCATTTTTTCATAAAATTCAGTGGCTCTCAAACTTTTTTTGAAAACATTTTAACCCCTTTTTCTCGAAAAATATATTTGTATTTTATAAGGCATTATTGGCTCAATCGTTACCTCTTGTGGGATTCTAAATTCTATCACAGGTTAAAATATCTGCACAATCTTCAAAGTCCCTTTGTACACAGGATATTTCACGAGTGATAATGACTTAATGAGCCCGACGGAGTGAAAATGGAAATTGGATATTTTAATTTCAATAGCCAGCTTTTTTCGGAAATAAAGTGTAGGTTGAATTTTCAATTTCGCCGGGCTCATTATCACTCGTGAAATACCCTGTATTTACTTTCTCCAGAACATTTCTCTCTCCCATTCGTCGCAAAAATTGAAACGGAATGGAATTTTTCGAAGAGCTAGCTCCGAAATTGTCTTTCTAATACATAAATTTAGGGAGTTTTATTCCTTATTTCATACTCGCAATGTGTAAGACTCAGAACGCACATAAATATTGTTGTTGGTTTTAGTAAGTTGCTCTTTTACGGTTGACTTATTGAAATCTATAAATTTCATGTCAGTTAACATACTGATATCTTAAAAAAAATCCCCAGGCAGAATCTTACTACGAGGATACTAAGTAAAAAAAGCTTCATGAATAGTAGAGGTTTTTAGTTTTATAAATACTGAATATTCATTTGTTATTTGTTTCGCACTCAAAACAGAAAAAAAATACAATTAATTATCAAGTGAATACACAAATTTGGTATGTACCTATTATAAATCAGCTATTAGTTATCAAAAAAAGTATATAAAGTTCATTTTTTCTTTAAAAAAATTGTCAAACTGTTATTATGTTTGTACGAGCCACTAGTTATTTGATGGTTATTAGGTTGGCAACGTAAAATATCAATTGTATGTCAGCCACTGATGTCTGTGGTACACTATATGTAGAGATCAGTGATGTCAGCCTTTTTTTTGATGTAAAGGTCGTTGCGCTGATGAATATGTTCAGTTGTAATTTTAGTGTCGTTATCGTCTTTATTTCTTGTCTTTTGGTATCAAATTTGCTTGGAACTGAAAATTTTCCGACTTTGGAAAATTACTGAATAATTTCCAATTTAGGTTGTCTCTAGCGAGAATATTTATAAATGTTCATCATTATTGTTGCAGGGTTATTTACGCAACAAGCAATACTTAAATAATGATTTCTAAGCAATACAAGTAGAGGGTCATTATAAATGATTGTCCCATCGCACAAATTTTGGATGTGCCGTCAGCCTCGCAACGTTAGACAAACTAGTAGAAGTTGTTTTTGTAAGAAGTACAAAGGCGGAGCCAACAACCTGCGCGAAGCTGACGTCATAGTTATGAGCAGTGGCGTAACCAAATTATTTCAATTTATTTTATATTAATTAATCAATTAAAACCTCGTTCTATTCCATTTTTTTCTTACAGAGAAAGTTTATTACAACACAATCTTCAATACAATACAACACAACACAAATTATTAAGCTCGGCTACCACAACAGAAAAACAGGACGCCACTGAATGTACGAACAGCTGATTGATTTAGCAGAGTAGGGCACGAGCGAACCAACGTTGGTTTACTGCGCAACTATATGGTGTGTACTACTTACTACTACCGCCGGTAGCGTCACCTATCGGCGATACTAGTCTCACGCATGTTGTGTCGCACATTCAACTACGTCACCAACGCCTACTGCGATGGGACAGTCGTTTATAATTAATGACCCTGTAATTCTGGTAAAAATGACGTAGACCGATAAGATTTAAAAAAAAACTTGGAAATTCTGAGATAGTTTACTTACCGTGTTTTTCCCGATTCATGTTAAAATCACTCATGTATTTATTTATATCCATAATTAATTACATTGTTACAAAAACAACTTAGAACTTACTTGACAATATTTAAAATTTTCGGTAAACCAATGATTAATTTATAAATAATTATTTAAAAACATAATTACATAAACATTTTTGTTTTATAATACAAAAATTTAAAATATTCAGTACAATATTTCAGTCATTAAATATAATTATTTAATAATGAAATTAAAAAAATACAATAACTTTCTCTTTTTCTGTTTCGAAACTTCCTAAATAAATACAATTTTATTCTAAAAATTAAGCATTTTCAGGCCAAACAATATCTTCTATCCATCCAATATATTTCGAGACTCGGACGTATACACCTGGATTTTTAACACCACAAGATTTTCCAAAAGATGTAACCCCTATGATGTCGTACATACATTTGATATCATTACCCTTATGAAAGATTTGCAACGGTCCTCCAGAATCTCCCTAAGATTTCAGAGTTTTAGTTATTTGTTCGATGTAATTACACTCGCTAAATAAAGTAGGTACATATTTTTTTGTTGGTGGCAAACGGAAAAAAACACAAATAGAAATATTTTAGATGTTTATCGCTGGCCAAAAAAAAACTCGTACAGCCAAAATTTTAGTATTGTAAATTACAAAGTCTACAACGTCAAACGTTATTGTCAGTGTCCAAGTCAATGCGAAAAAATGAGTTTAACTGAAATTCAAAAACAGACTATAGCGCCACGTTTAATAGACGAGATTTCGATACGGGCAATGCTGCTGAGGTTGGTGTTGATAAAGGTACCGTTTTATTGACCAAACAAAAAATCAAACCTATGCATACATAACCTTGATTAAAAAAGCGATGTTTACACAACTCAAAATTTTAATTTTGGATCTGTGTACGAGTTTTTTTTTTGGCCAGCGATAGTACAGTTGGTTGCAAATGAAACAGGAACTGAATAAAATTGACACATTTTACAATTTTTCCATAGTGTGAAACCTTCTTACGAGAGACAGGTTAGAATTATCGCCAAAATTAAATGACATTTTTTAAATTATTTGATAGATATTATCAAGTTTTTATGTAATATGTCAAATTACTTACACTATAATGAGATACTCGTATAAATTACTATATTGCACTGGCTGATATTTTTGTAATAATCTATATCACATATCACATAAGGTGATTCAACTTGCAAACTACAGAAAATAAAAACCCTTAAAATTCAGAAATGTAGCAATCATTGTGTGGGTAAAGAATAAGTAAGGTTTTTCGTCAGTCACCGGTATAATTACTGTTATGTCAATTTCACATTCATCCCTAAAATATAAGCTTACCTGACAAGTGTCTTTTTCGTCGTTGTCAAGTGAACCGGCACAAACTTGTATGTCATCTATAATTCCTTTTTTAAGTCGTCTCATTAAAATTACTTCATTCTTGTACGATTGATTACATAATGCATGATCCCAAAGATCTAATGTGACTTTGAGTAAATTATTTGTACCAGAACCTTCGTAAGTGGTACTACCCCAACCAGTAGCTATGGCTTTTTCTGATTCTATGTCATGATTGCTATAGAGACATGCTGGTACAGTAAAAGAATTTAATTTGGCTGATCTTTTTAGTCTCAACAATCCAATGTCATGGTAGTGAGAACTTGATCTATACTCTGGGTGTGGTATGATTTCCTCAACTTCTAGTTGTTGTCTGTGGTTGGTATCTTCTAAATTCGTTACACCAATTCTTACATATTTGGCTCGACCACTAAAATCAGTACTTAAGATGTATACCAGTGTGCCAGAGAGGGTGGGCAATCTTCAAATTTGGGAAGATTTAATGAAAATAAGTCGCAAGTTCCTTTAGGAAAATATTCTTCGAGGTAACTCTACAAAGATACTCTTTAAATAAATTCTTAAAGTTGAGTTTTGAAATAGTTATTTATGCAAGAAGTAAGTAAAGCAATACTTTTTTTTTTACGAGAAGGAAAATCCGCCGAGTAAAAAAAAGATACTTTACTAACGAGTTGCATACTAGTTATTTGGACAACGAGTGTTAGAAGTGCAACTTTTTTTCATAAGTGTGGAAGTTTATTAAACGAGTCGTAGACGAGTTAAATAATCCACACGCATGAAAAAAAAGCACGCTAACACGAGTTGTCCATAAAATTTTTTAAAATTTCATAAATCAAAACCTAATTTAACTGTAATTTGTGCTTCCATTTTGGTCAAGTGCGGTGGCCGGTTGTGGTAACCAAGGAAATATTATATGTTTATTGTTGTAAAATTAATTTGTCAGTTTTATGTCAGTCTCAATAAAAGTCAAAATGAGTGATTCAGATGAAGATCCTGAAATTACTAGTGGACTAAAGAAAGGTGGGTTTAATGTTACTAATTGTTCTAATCGTTATTTCAATTTTCATTTTGATAAATCACTTCTCTGTAGAATACGTAGGTATATCGTTCATTCATGGATTAAAACCAAGCAGTTAAAAAAAATTGCTTACGTCATAACTTTTTTTCACTAAGTGAAAAAAAGTGATACTTCTAACACTAAAATCAATGAAAAATAGTCAACTTTTTTTGATGAAATTTAAAAAAAAAATTTTTTGGGGCCGTAAGTTTAGATAACAAATTTTTCGACACTCAAAATTTGAAAATTTTCTCCTATGTGAACCCGTAGACCTCGCGTTTTAAATTGGCCCACTCGTTAAAAAAACTAATAATTTATGAATGACAAATTTTATAATTGCGTTAAAAAATGAACCGCTATGGCACTTTTCTTAACGCTTCTTGACAGATTCAAAAATCATATATTTTATGAACGCAAATGAATGAAAAAACTTGCACTTTTTTTGACAGACGTTAAAATAGTTATTTTTGTTACAAGTATCTAAAACATTGTTTTTGTGGACGAATCGTTGCTGTTTCCGGACGAGGCGACAGCCGAGTCGGAATAGCAGATGAGTCCGCAAAAACGTTTTATGTACTATTCCGGACACGGAATCTTGGCCACAACTGACATTTAACTGACAAATATGTGTAAACTGGTCTTTATTAAATATAACCCAACTTTTGACTCGATAATGCCATTTCCATGCCTTTTTGATGTCACAAGAAAAACTTCAAAGTGATTTTTAATAATTGTCATTTATTAATGACACTAATGGTTGGTTTACATCATTTTTTTTTAGAAATCTAAAAAATGTTAGCCAAGATTCCGTGTCCGGAATAGTACGTGTGACAAACAAAATAATAGCTTTCCAAACCTTTCATATGACTTTTCATTACGAAATTTCTATTGCGATCGCGGTAAAGTTGTTCAAAAAAGAGCAACCGTAAATAAAAACTTGCAGCTTAGCCATAGTAACAAGTTTGTGTTGTTGTTGCGAAAAAGTAAGTAATTTTTAAATACTTTGAGACTAAAACCTTCTTTACTTGCACATGTAGAAAAAATACAGGGTTATTTACAAGTAATAATGGGCCCGACAGAATAAAAAATCCAACCCACAATACATTTCCGAAAAAAGCTGGCTACTGAAATTAAAATGTCCGGCTTTTTTTTGAAAATGTATTGTGGGTTGCATTTTTTTTATTCTGTGGGGCTCATTATCACTCGTGAGTACCCCTGTATACATACTATTTTATTGTCATTGTAATTTTTCGGGAATGAATCCAGAAAAGACTCATTTTACGGATTCAAATGAATGAATGGCAATTTTGGAGAGCGTGTACCAAAAAATAAGTTTTTCATATACAGATGTTTATGAAATAAGTACATTAATTTTAACTGGTAATAGAACTCATCAAAAGGAACAACTTTTCTCTCTGCCATTTTGGCGAAAAACGTTGCGTAGTGGCGTAAAAAAATAGGAAAGACTTTCCTAAAACCGTTCATATCTCCAAAACTAAGCTACCTAAAAACGTGAAACAACCAGATTTTTACGAAGTGGATTTTTTGCTATACGGGTAGATTTATTTGAATTTCGATTTCGGCGTTAAAACACGTTTTCTGGATGAAAATGGATGTTTTTTTCATATTAGCGCTGATCTCAATTAGCCATTGCAGTATTAAGGGCCAGTTTCATAATAAATTTAAAGTCGACTTTATCTTAAAGTGACTTTAATGGATTGTTGCAACAATATGTTTCTATGGTAAATGGTAAACTTTAATATTAAAGTAACTTTAAGCTGATTATGAAATTGGGGGTTAGTGGCGTAAGGTTATTTTAGTGAAAAATCTCTCCAATTTTTTTTTGGAATTAAACATCGTTTTTCGGCAAAATGGTAGATAGAAAAGTTGTTCCTTTTGACGAGTTCTATTGCCAGTTAAAATTAATGTACTTATTTCTGTTACACGTTGTATAATACCACGAGTAGTCCAAATTATGTCGATTATTATTTTTCAGACTGGTCACGAATTATCAATTGTGCTTGGGAATGAATACACGAGTGCGTTAGCACGAGTGAGATTTGCAAGCACAATTGAATGAGTGAAACCAGTTTGAAAAATAATCTACATAATTTGGACTACGAGTTGTATTCGGAGGACTATTCCATGAACCAACTTGTAGTGACCCAGTTTAAAATTTAAAATTTTTAATTCCCGGTACCGCCACGAGAGCGCGCCAAATGGGAAGGTACTAGCGGCTAGACTAGGAACTAAGGGATGGGGTTGGTACTTTTGGCGAGTTGTGGACGCTGTTGAAAAGCGGAAAGATAGGGGGGATGAAACGGGCTCGCGCGGGCGGTTGAAGGGGGTAGGTCACTTTGGTTTGGTTTTTCGAAACGAACAGACCTTGCGAAGAGCGATCCAATATTCCAAAAATCTGTAAGTTACATCTGAACCGATTACACTACCGTTCTGAGTAGATATTTTGCGTCCCCGTAAAGAATTCCACGTTTTTAATTCACCTGGGTAATTTATCCCACTTTCGTTGCCTTTTTTTTGTGTTTTGTTTTTGGGACCAGGACCACGTGGTAAGGGTATGTTGTAGTTTTCATTTTGTTGCATGCCGTTGCTTTAAGAAGCGTCCATTTGTTAATTTTAAGCGTTATCTTTCTTCTGGGAGGTTCATTTTTTTTAACAATCTCGTAATTTCGAAAATTCGGAGCCGTCGTCCAAACCGCGTGCGTCCATTTTGTTTTTTTTTCTTCACGAACATTTTCTAACGGCACTCGACCCGCCATTTTCTTTTGTTTAACATTACCAGCGATTATTGTATTCGTGATTTATGTTGTTTACTTATATTTGTGCCATTTAAAGTGGTTTTATTTTATCGTTATTTAACTTCACGTTTTGTTCTCTATTATTTCCTCATTGTTTGATGTTGCGGTTTGTTTTGCTTATGTTATCCTTGTTTAATGTTGCGTTTTGTTTTGTTTATTTGATCCTTGTTTAATGTTGCGCTTTGTTTTGTTGGATTTTTTCACCGTTTAATGTTACGCTTTGTTCGATAGAGTTAAACTCGGTTTTTTTTTCCTTCGTGTTGTTGCTAGATTTCGGAAAAGTTAAAGTAAAATGTTGTAAGTGCGCCCCTGTGGGAGCTAGGTGACAATCAGGAAGTCGTGGGGTTTTTTTAGTAAATTTCTGTGGAAGCTACGGTTATTTAGAGCCGTTAGCGGGGACGGACCTTAGTCTTTGCGGGAGCGGCGTCGGGATGTTTTCGTGAAGCTTCCGTCGACGGTTATAGAGACTTCAGGGTTTTGTCCGGAAACGGTTGGTTGGGGACGGCGGACCTAGGTCTTTGCGGTTGCGGTCTAGGAATGCTAATCGTACGACCCCGAAACGCTCTGTCAATCTTGCTTGGTCGGTGAAATAGTCTGACGCTCATTAATACCCCGAATATCTATAAACGTCGCTTGATTTCAAGATGATTCAGATTATTCTTCTGAGTCCCCCCCGCGGCCGAAAGTTTGTTACCTCCAGCTCTAAGCTCCCGTTGGCGTACCTTGACCGCGTAGTTTCAAATAACCATTGTTTTTGTCATTAATCTAATTATGAAATATGAGTAATACCTGGGATACGGTTTTTGAAGAGGGTTTTTCATCCGTCCCTGTCTGTAATAACTGCCTTATAATTTGTTTACTTGTTTTGCAAGCTTTAACTGTCATTTTGTCTGTCATGTGCCCGTTTTTTTGTTATTTTAAATATTGTTGCATTCATCTTGTCGTTTATCTTTGTGATGTTCTCAACTAATTAATTTCTCGTACTTCGTTAAACATAATTTCTGTCCTTTGTATTCGTTTCAATTTCTTTTTCATCAAAGTTATTACAGGCATTTTTAATAAAAGGTATTTTGCGTCCCTCACATGTGTGTTTTATTTGCGGCACTCTTCCAACTGGAACCCTCATCGTTTGCATTCCGAACCTTTTTTCCGCCAAAAGCAAATCACAACGTAGGGCTCCTCCGCTTCGATGACGATCACGACCACATTTGTTACCGTTTTGCGCAGGTTCAAATATTTGGCGGAAAAAGTAATGTATTCAAATCATTACAAACTCTTTGAATTTGGCTGCAAATCGGAAGAAGAAATTAACGCAGAAATCGAAAAAAATGTTTCCAATAACACAAAAAAGACAGGTGAGTCTGTTTGAAAGCAATCCATAAATTCATTCAAAGCTGCATTCATTTGTTAAAAATATTCGCTGGGATCACTAGTGGTATTACAAATATAATTTCCACGAGTGGAATATTCGGTCGAATTCTTTGAAACCATGGTAACAAATGTGTAAAATTGTGTTTTTATTGGTCCATTTTTAACAAATGACAGGTGAATGGAATAGGAGTCACTATAATTTTTTAATGTTCGATCGATTTTCATTTGAAATCATTAAGGACTGTGTATTCAAATCTTCGATAAAACTCTTGGGAGTTTGTGAGGAGACTACTAAGCTTAAAAAATTTGTTCGGGCTTGATTATTTAAAGAATCTCGGTTATATGACGCAAGCAGAAGCTAGAGAAGACTAAATAAAATAATTATATAACATTCAATTGCATTTATAGAAAATCAAGGAGTGTTATGGGCGCAATCCTCATTAGGTCATGAGCGAGCATGCATTATATGTATAGGTGTCTCAGGTAAATGTGATAATCTTAATTTTAAAGAAAAAGGGTTCTATCTCATGCGATAATCGAGAAAAGACATCCATCAGAGTTGAGCACCATCAAGGTAAGATGAGAGCAATTTTAAGTTGCCGGGAATTAGGAATTAGGAATTACGAATTTTGTTGCGATATCAATAATAATTTTTGTTGTATAACAAACAACCTGTCCGATTTTTTAATAATACCTGAGGACGAGCTCCTGCGATTAATGAAATTGAAACACTTTATAACTCGGTTATGTGAGCTACAGGAAATTTTATTCTAGTCATCTTGGATTGTCTTTTGCTGTCGGCACATGCCTGTTTTCTGGGACAGGCTGTATAAGGAGGTGTTAATATTGAGCATTCATTACAAAATTTCTTTATAAGTCTTTATCCTTGCATGTTTGAAATTAGTTTTCTTCACTTTCTTTCTTATTGTGTTTCAAATTGCTTGTTTTTGTAAGCATAATCTTTTCAGTGGTACAGAAACAGCTTGTGTTTATTGTAGATATTAGAGAACGTTACTGTTAACTGTGCGAACAAAAATTAGAACCTTTATCGTTAAGTGCGTTTATCTCCAAAACAAGTATAACTTCAAGGAAAATAATCACTGAAAGGAGCTTTGCCCCTAAGCCATCAAGAGCCTTTTACAAGATATGAATACGCTGTCAAATGATATGACACAGACCCAAACATTATTATCAAAATCGACTAAACAATAAATAATTTCAACATTGAAGTGAAAAGAGTGAATATATATTTTAGCAATATTTTCACAGGAAAAGTTATTTTCACTAAATTTTCAGAAATCCTAGAGATTGCCATTTCAGGGATATCGTCTAGAAGCTGATCATTGATTTAGGCAAAAAATTGTCGAAGCTGTGCAAAAGATAGACAATATTAAAAATGTTCTCTTTTCTTAAATGTTCTGCTTTCTGATAATACCGCGCGATCAACAATTACTTAGATAAGGGGCGGCTATGACTTTGACAGTGTCAGAGTTTTCGTATCTTGGTTGAATTTGTAATAGCAAAAATAATATTGGAATTCTGCAGAGTTCTGACAAGGACTGTTTTTTGAAAAACAAAATGAATACGGAGGAATGAATTTGCAGAAAAACCAAGAAAGCACGAAGAAACACAACTCAAAATTTCAAAAATTGATATTTGTAATGACATCTGTCTCAAATTGCCAACATAAATTTTCAAATATTGGTAGCACGATGCACTATTGTCAAATGTTAAAAGCTGACGCAGGTCATGTCGACTTCTTGATTCGGACTAAGCTCAAATAACAATAATTTTCTACATACTGTTCATGATGACTCAAGCAATGTGCAGCTGTTAAAATGTATTCGTTGCTTATAATAGTTCCTCCACAAAGCCATTTTATATCCCGAGATTGTGGTTCAAATCCAATCAGTGCCTGTAAAAAAGCTTTATTCTAAAATAACCAGAAAGTAACTTGTCATTTCTTACCATATGAGGAAATTCCTTTCTAGTAACATTTGTTCCACCAACGATTAGTCTGATAACTCTATGTCCACACTCATTTCTTGTAATCGGTGGTCGATTAACTAATAAAATTGGTGGTCGTGTAACTTCATAAACTAATCGAGAATATTCTTTACATTCTAAGAAAATACAAAATATAAGGACAATGTCTTTTACTTTTTTTTTCTTTTACTTGCTTTTTAAACTTATTTCACCTGGCTTTCTTTTGGACTTCACGCAACAGACTATTGATTCATCTCTTTGAAATCCACATCGTTGAGGAAAAATCTGATGTTTCCGTAAATCATCACGGGCTTGTTTACATTCTTTAAATAATTTGCAGACACCTGGAGATCCAGATGATTTTAAGCTACAAAGATCACCTAAAAACACATTTGTGTTACTTACCAAATTCAAGCTCATGTTCAAGATAAAGTTAAAGTTGGATTTGGTGTTGGTGTTGGAGTTGGTGTTGGTGTTGGTGTTGATGTTGATGTTGGAGTTGGAGTTGGAGTTGGAGTTGGAGTTGGAGTTGAAGCTGGAGTTGGAGTTGGAGTTGGAGTTGGAATTTTATTTGGAGTTGGAGTTGGAGTTTTAGTTGGAGTTGGAGTGGGAGTAGGAGTTGGAGTTGGAGTTGGAGTTGGAGTGGGAGTTGGAGTGGGAGTTGGAGTTGGAGTTTGAGTTTGAGTTGGAGCTGGAGCTGAAGCTGAAGCTGTAGCTGAAGTTGAAGTTGAAGTTAAAGTTCAATTTCGAGTTAAAATTCAAGTTACAATGTTTAATTTAGCTAATTAATATTACTTAACTAGTACTAGTACTGGGCCTCCACAGAAATCAATAATTTTAACTGGATTTGTTTTAAACACAAAATTGTCTTTATAAATTACTGCAATACATATTTCTGAAACTACACTCACCGGCAGAAAAAGCGGAACACCATTATTATTTAAAAATCTATCGTCGCGTTATGTGGTTGCTCTTTTTCAATCAGTCTCTTGAAACCTTCTAACAGCTCTGTGACGACTAGTAAGAGGAGCCTCAATAGCATTAGCTGTATAACGGAAACAACAACAGTCTTCAACCAAAGCTACTTCTCTGGCAATATTTACACCAGCTAGAGGCATTTTTTACGTTCTGCACTTAAATTCGAAGTTAACAACAATAAAAAATTACAAAAGTTATAAAAATCTAACCAGGTTGCTTGATTATTATAAAAATGGTAAATTTAAGAAAAGAAGGTTTTTAAGCAAAAAAATTGTTTTTATGCGAAATTGCTAATAAAATAATCTAATGCTCAAGGTTATGTTTGCTATCATTGCCTCCTGGTCAAAATACATCAAAATAGGTATTATGGGAATAATTAGTGTTCCGTTTTTTTTGCCGGTGAGTGTATTATCCATTCACGGCCGGTATGACCAAACAAAATTAACTAAATGGAATTTTTATTTTTGATTATATACAAGACGGCTTAATGCCTACTTATAAATATTATTAGCTGAGCCTGTAATCTGTAATATAAGATGCTCGTCGGAGATAGTTATTTGTACAACTAGTTATGATTATGAAAGTCATACTTTTTTTCATGAATTTGCAGTTTGATTAACGAGGGCGTACCCCGAGTTAATCAAGCAAACGAGTGAAAAAAAGAGACTTTTATAACATGTTGTAGACACTATTTTTTTGCATATCGTTGTAAGTTGAAAAATTTGGCTTAAAAGAATTTATGAAAAATTAAAAAAAAAGTATGTACAATCGCGGCCATCCAAAAGTGAACGATAGCTTGCGAAAATTTCCGTATTTTTCGTTAGATTAAATCAGCCTGTATTCATTGGCGTTCGTGCAGCAGGCGTTACTATTTTAATAATAAAAAGTTGTAATAAATAATGTTTAATAAAAATGGGGCTGAGAAGTAATTAATACATTATTAAAATGAAAGTAAACGTTAGTAAAGAAACCTTTCCAACACCTATTCGTATTGGCCTCTCAAGCCTGTTTTCTTGCCAACGCCTCTTTATATTGAAGATGCAAGTCTTACTGGAATGTAATTCTCTCGCCACAGCCGCCAACAACCAATTTTCTTCTAGCTTTGCAATAGCCCTAGCTGTCTGAATTGGAGTGAGATGTGGCATTTAAAAAAAATAGTTTCAATAATTTTTTTAACGCTAGTGTCAAACTTTGACATTTTAGGACGCTTATGATTTAAAGTAAAAATCAAACTATTAAAAAAAACCTCCAAGGAGATGGAATAAAATGATTAAAAAAAGTACTACTTATACTATGATTTTTCGTTTAAAAAAATGCTGCTTTCCATACGATATGCAAAAAACTAATGTAACGAACATAACGCGAGCCGAGCACGCCACAAATTCCAAGTTTCTGGGGAAAAATGATCCACAAACTGTTCAAAACTTTGTTCATTGTTTTTCAAACGTTTTACAAGATTAATATTAGTTTATAATATATAGGTGTCCCAAAATTGGCGCACAAACTACTTACTACCTTATCGAGGATGTTTAAATGTACATGAAAAAAATATGGAAAAAATGTTTCCGACAAAAAAATCAATTATTTTTATTATTATTATTAACGATAATACAATGTAAACAAAGATATATTCGTACATCATTACCTTGCAATGTTACCGTAGAGGATTTAAAATAATTTTTTCTATTTACAAAGCTTCTAAATTCTCTATTATGCAGAATTAGATATTGGTAGTGAGTGATCTTGTACTTTGAGATAATATGTACGATTAGACGTAGCTATCATGACAATTTCATACATATATTTCAAAATAATTGACCTGTTAAGTGCCACTTTCAAAGACCGCCAAATCAACAAATAAGGTCAATAGAATTTTTTCAACATTTTTCTGACGTTTACGGTAATCTCTTCTACACCGTAGGGCACTGTTAGTACGCCATTTTTGGGACACCCTGTATGTACATATACAGGGTGGAACAAAAGTATTGTAGTGACCCAGTTTAAAATTTAAAATTTTTAATTCCCGGTACCGCCACGAGAGCGCGCCAAATGGGAAGGTACTAGCGGCTTGACTAGGAACTAAGGGATGGGGTTGGTACTCTTGGCGAGTTGTGGACGCTGTTGAAAAGCGGAAAGATAGGGGGGATGAAACGGGCTCGCGCGGGCGGTTGAAGGGGGTAGGTCACTTTTGTTTAGTTTTTCGAAACGAACACACCTTGCGAAGAGCGATCCAAGTTTCTCAAATTTGTAAGTTAAATCCGAACCAATTACACTACCGTCCCGAGTAGATATTTTGTGTCCCCGTGAAGAATCCGGCAGTTTCTTTTTTGATTCCACACGGGTAATTATTTATCTCACGCTCGTTGTCCGTTGTTTTTGTTTTTGAGACCAGGACCCCGTGGTAAGGGTATGTTGTAGATTTCATTTTGTTGCATGCTGTTTCTTTAAGAAGCGCCCATTTGTTAATTATAAGCGTTATCCCTAAGTTTCCCCCGGGAGGTTCATTTTTTTTGCAATCTTGTAATTTCGGAAATTAGTAGCCGTCGTCCGGACCGCGTGCGTCCATTTTGTTTTTCTTTCACTAACATTGTTTAATGGCACTCGACCCGCCATATTTTTGTTTAGTATTGCCAGCGAGTATTGTATTCCTGTTTAAAGTGTTTTTTATTTTATCGTTATTTAACTTCGCGCTTTGTTCTCTTTTATTTCCTCATTGTTTAATGTTGCGTTTTGTTTTGCTTATGTTATCCTGGTTTAATGTTGCGTTTGTTTTGCTTATTTTATCATTGTTTGATGTTGCGCTTTGTTTGTTGGATTTTCTCATCGTTTAATGTTACGCTTTGTTCGATAGAGTTAAACTCGGTTTTTTTTTCCTTCGTGTTGTTGCTAGATTTCGGAAAAGTTAAAGTAAAATGTTGTAAGTGCGCCCCTGTGGGAGCTAGGTGACAATCAGGAAGTCGTGGGGTAGTTTAGTAAATTTCTGTGGAAGCTACGGTTATTTAAAACCGTTAGCGGGGGCGGACCTGAGTCTTCGCTTATGCGGCGGCGGGATGTTTTCGTGAAGCTTCCGTCGAGGTTATAGAGATTTCGGGGGTTTGTCGGGAAACGGTTGGTTGGGGACGGTGGAGCTAAATATTCGCTTATGCTGTTTAGTGATACTAATCGTACGACCCCGAGGCGCTCTGTCACTCTTGCTTGGTCGGCGAAATAGTCTGACGTTCATTAATACCCCGAATATCTATAAACGTCGCTTGATTTCAAGATGACTCAGATTATTCTTCTGAGTCCCCTCGCGGCCGAAAGTTTGTTACCTCCAGCTCTAAGCTCCCGTTGGCGTACCTTGACCGCGTAGTTTCAAATAACCATTGTTTTTGTCATTAATCTAATTGTGAAATATGAGTAATACCTGGGATACGGTTTTTGAAGAGGGTTTTTCATCCGTCCCTGTCTGTAATAACTGCACCATAATTTGTTTACTTGTCTTGCAAGCTTTAACTGTCATTTTGTCTGTCATGTGCCCGTTTTTCTGTTATTTTAAATATTGTTGCATTCATCTTGTCATTTATCTTTGTGAGGTACTCAACTAGTTAATTTCTTGTACCTCGTTAAACTTAATTTCTGTCCTTTGTATTCGTTTCAATTTCTTTTTCATCAAAGTTATTACAGGCATTTTTAATAAAAGGTATTTTGCGTCCCTCACATGTGTGTTTTATTTGCGGCACTCTTCCAACTGGAACCCTCATCGTTTGCATTCCGAACCTTTTTCCGCCAAAATAAAATCACAACGTAGGGCTCCTCCGATTCGATGACGATCACGACCACATTTGTTACCGTTTTGCGCAGGTTCGAATATTTGGCGGAAAAAGTAATGTATTCAAATCATTACAGTATCAAATATTGGCTGTAACTTTTTAATTTGACAATTTATGAAAAAATGTTAATATAAAAGTTGATTGGTGTATTATCCTGCATCATCTGGTCTTTCTAGTTTGTTCCTATCTTCTCTTGTTCCGCTGCTATGGCAACCAACATTTTTTATACATTTTTTGTGTGATTTTCAAGCAAGCGTATCTTTCTGTATTCATAAATACAGTTTTGCCATTGCCATGGGGAAAAAGAATAAAATTTAAAAAAAAACAAAGGTGATAAAATTAACTTACTAAGTAATAAAATGCAATATCAAGAATGTTGACAATTTTTGTTAAACGTCATGCATGATAATAAACCAAACAATTTTTCTATTAAACATTTTTCATAATTTTTCAAATTAAAAAGTTACAGCGATTATTTGATACTTTTGTTCCACTCGATATACTCGTACTTCAAAAACATATTAATAACTTAAATGACTTTTTCATTTATTAAGCATTTTTATGTATGACTCCGTAATATTTAATGAAATTTAAAATTTACCAACAAAGAGCTGACTGGATACTAGTTGTATTAACACAATCACAAAACAAGCAAAGTAGTTTAAACTGAACATTGCTGTCTTTTGAACGAAAACTCGAATATGCACAAATATTTCTGTGACCCTCTAGTTCAGAAGTTATCACAGGTTAAATAAAAATGAAACTATACAGGCTGATTCACGTAGCCCGTTCGTTAGAGACTTTCGGATTTCTCAAAATCGTATTAATATGAAAATTGGTAGAGGACCATGATCCACTGCTCCAAGTTCAAATAAATTATTTTCAAAATGGCAACACTTCCGGAAATGCCGGAAATCGACGCCATCTTTAATTTTTTAAATGGGGCCTATTTTGACTTCGTATTTCGATTCTACGTAAATTTTTAGTTTATGACGTTCTTTTGTCAACACTTATCTGTCATCATTTTTGACCTGTCATTTTTTTCGCAAAAAAAGAGCGGTTGCAGGGCTTCATTAAAAAAATTACAACTCCTGAACCATTGGAAATAAATAATTTACTTTTTTAGATTGAATTCCTAAAGGCTTAGCCGATCTGTTGCACCATTAGTGAATTTTTTTTATGTTTCATACGCCTACTGGAAATTTTCAAAATTGATAATCAAAAAATGTCGAAACCTCATTTTTTTAAATAGCAACTAACATTAATTTCTGACAATAGATGTAAATGTAAAAGTTAATTTTTAGGCCACTTTTATTAACATTGTGTATGCCTATTCCTAGCCGTTTTGGCGTAATTTCTATTTTTTGAAGAAAATATTCTTCTTTTTTATCAAGCAATTGTTTTATTTCAATTTTTATTCAAAGGCGAAGCCTGGGGAAACGGCCCCGCCAATCGTGGGCGGCGTGAAAAGGGTAGCGCCGAGGACGGTCTCGGACTTCACTTTCGGTCTCCCTTTTTTAAAGTTGTTCTTGAAGTTATTTTCATTTCGTTGTTTTTCTTTCTTTAGCGCGGCGAAGGAATCAGCACCCGATTTGGGCCATACGTAAAAATTTTGTTGTCGAAAGAAATAGACAAATTTTTATTTTAGAGCTGTATGTTGTGTAGGATTTTGTTTGAATAAACCATGACAACTACATTTATGGTAGTTTATACTTACCTATTGTGTTGCTGCCATTTTCATTTTCACTTTCTGAGAGTTTTTTTCTTTAAATGAAAGTTACAGAGTAGTTTTTGGTAGAAAATTGAGGTCTATGTTATGCTACTAAAACGCCCTTGCGTTTTGACACACCAGATATGATATAAAATAAAATTAAACTAGATCAACACACGTAGTAGTGACCTTAAGGCAAACTATAAATAGAGAAGATTTATTGGTAAAATTATAAACTAAAATAAATCCGACAAAAAAGCGATAAGAGACAATAGGGTTCATTTATTTATCAAGTATAAATATTGAAAATACACAGAGACGAAACCAGAAAAATTGTAAAAGGAATAAACAAACAACAAACATAAAAGAGAGCGACAGAATACGCAATTAGGGACAAAAGTACTCGGAAGAGTTGGTAGATCTATTTCTCCGACGGGTGGAAAGGGAACATGGCGAGGTAATTCTACTGTATTACCTTGTCATTATTGCAGTATTCACTGCAAGAGCATTAGACACGATATGAGGGAAATGTGTAGAGAGAACCCGAAGTATAGAAAATTCATAATATGTATAGTCGATTTCATATAAATGTTCCTCAAGTGAGCTGTGCATGTGTAAGAGCACCTTTAATTTAGTTACATTGCAAAAGTCGCATTTATGAAGGTCATGTCCAATAAATCTTTACTTGGTAAAAATACAAAGACAGAAACAAATAAGAATTACTTTAATTTAATCAGTAAAAAGACGTAGGTAACATTGCTTTTGAAATTAGCAATGGTAAAACGGACAAAACTGAAAAATTAGTCAAATCGGGCAAGCAACTTGGAAAGTCAAAGTCACTAGCTTTGGCTTTAATATCAACAGAAAATCAGATTTTCATGGCTTGCTAAGATGCACATTTATACGAAATTGAGTGTAGTAGTTTATTTGACGAGTTCTTGTGTAAACTGGGGTTTTTTGGCACGAGTGCCCAAGGTTAATAATAATTTTCATTATTAACCAAGGTCAATAATGAACAGCCGTCACTTAGCAACGAAAGATTTTCGTTGATTTCATTGGTTAACGTAGACGATTTTCATAGCAACCGTTGAAAAATGAGAACTCTGATCGTCGCATCAGACAAAATAATTTGATTAATAATTATTATCAGAAATGGTTTTAACGTATCTAGTAGTGAAAAAAATAGTATATAAACCACGGTGAAGAAGTCCCTTATAGGCTTCGCGCCTTACATCCCTCGGCGAGCCTCGGAATCTAATCTTGGCGCTCTGGCTATAATCATGAACTTCTCCACCTTGGTATATAATATACTATTAATTGCAACATGCAAAGAAATTTTTTGTTTATCAGACCATAATTATTTCAAAGTAATACAAGTAATTCTGATAAAAATGATATGGTTAACAAAAACTTGGAAATTCTGAGGTTAAAGTAGGTTACTTAGTGGGTTTTTCCCGAATACAAAATGTTGAAAATATTTTGTTAAATTGTCAGGAAGAAGATTTAAAAAGGTTAAAATCACTGATCCATTAATTTATTGTTATCAACTCACATGACAACATTTTCGGTAAATAAATGATTTATTTATAAATAATTATTTATAAAATATTCAACACAATATTTCAGTCATTAATTATATTATTTATTAAGGAAATTTTCAGAATTTTCAGGCCAAACAATATCTTCTATCCATCCAATATATTGCGAAACTCGGACGTATACACCTGGATTTGTTAAACCACAAGGTTTTCCAAAGGATGTAACCCCTATGATGTCGTACATACACTTGATATCATTACCGTTATGAAAGATTTGCAACGGCCCTCCAGAATCTCCCTAAGATTTCAGGATTTTAGTTATTTGTTCGATGTAAATACACTCGCTAAATAAAATAGGTACTTAGGTACATATACTTTTGTCGATGGCAAACGGAAAAAAACACAATTAAAATTATTTTAGATGTACAACGGCGGCCCTCCAAAAGTGAACGATAGCTTACAAAAATTTCCGTATTTTTCGTTATGATTAAATTAGGCTGTATTCATTGGCGTTCGTGCCGCAGGAAGATGCTATTCTTACTGCAATGTAATTCTCTCGCCACAGCAGCCAACGACCAGTTTTCTTCTAGCTTTGCAATAGCCCTAGCTGCCGTGGCATTTTAAAAAATACTTTTTAAAAATACTTTTTATACAACATTAAAAGTGACGTTTTTAGTGGAAGCTAATTTGATTAAAAATTGCTCTTTATAATTTACCGTGTTAAAAGTATTTTTAACACTAGTAAAAAAAAACTTTTAACACTAGTTATTTTTTATTTATTTATAAATGTTAAAGTGGCTCTATTTGCCGCTTTTTCAATATCTGCGGGAAATCTGTCGTCGATATCGGCATCGTTAACGTCGTTTTCTTTGCATTCCATGTTTACGAATGCAATAATGTGGAATTGAAAGTGTTTTACAAAACGTAATGAAAACTTTTTTGACGTTTCTAATAAACAAATGTCAATACAAGACTAGCTACCTGATTTTTGCCGCAGAAATTAAAATAAACATCAAAAATATGACTGCGTTTTTTAATGCAATGCAAACCAGTTGTATAAAAATAGATGTATGATGGACGTGTTAAAAGTGATTTTATTTTGTTCGTGGGGTTGGTCAACTCGCTGCGCTCGTTTCCCAATCTACCCCACTTACAAAATAAAATCTCACTTTTAACACTTACATCATAAATAACTATTCTATAATTTTTTTAACGCTAGTGTCAAACTGTGACATTTTAGGACGCCTATGATTTAAAGTAAAAATCAAACTATTAAAAAAAACAACGTTCACTTTTGGATGACTGCAATTATACGGTCGGTGGACAAATAAAACTGGGACACTTAAAATTTAATCTATGTAAATCAGACCATTGAATTCCCAATATATTTGTCAGTATCTATACAATATGTCATACCAAAGTTAACCTATTTGTGATAAAGCCGTAATTAAACGATGCAAATTTGTAAATTTTGACTTATGTGATTGTCATTTTTGTTCCAGTTTTATTTCTAATAATAATCACAATAATTGTCCTGTCACCAAAAATTATGTAAATAAGTAATTGTATTGCAAATACGAGTATGTAGTCAATTTCTAAATACTCTAAAAAATTGTTAATATGTATCTATTAATAAATGGATCTATTTGAAAAAATTAGATACATAATAATACTCGGCTACGCCTCGACTAGAAAACACAGACTCGGACGAAAAAGATGCACTTTTTGGCCTTGATACACTATCATGTGATGCACCAGTTTTTGTTATCGTAATTATTATAAGTTGGCAATTTGCATTTTAAATGAAATTTTTATTTTCATATTTATATTTTATCAAGTTTTGTTTCGTAAACTTGAACTTTATTATCAGTAGGTATCACAGGACTTTTATTTTCTTTTTTCACTACTAGTCTTAGAAGGCGTCATTATTGAGTCTCGAACTGAACCCAGAAGTAGAGTTTCTCTCCTCCTGGTTAATAATTAACAGCCGTCACCTAGCAACGAAAGATTTTCGTTGATTTCATTGGTTAACGTAGACAGACGATTTTCAATTTCCATAGCAATCGTTGAAAAATGAGAACTGGGAACGTCGCATCGAACAAAATAATTTAATTAATAATTATTAGAAAGGGTTTTATCGTATCTAGTAGTGAAAAAAATTGTATATACACCACGGTGGAGAAGTCCCTTATAGCCTTCGCGCCTTACATCCCTCGGCACGCTTCGGGATCTGAACTTGGCGCTCTGGATATAATTAAAACTGCTCTACCCTGGTGTATAATATACTATTATCTCCTACTAGTAAATAATAAATGCCAATTTCTGGAACAGTGCAAAGTTTACTTTCTTCTGTGTTTTTAAGCATAAGAGCAGTAGTCGTACGGTACCGCTATCCACCCTCTCGAGGGATTGAGAGTTTTGGCTTAAGTCAGTACCAAGTCAGAACAAGCAAGCACCGAATATGTAAGTCAGTAACTAAGAGTCTGTAACAAGTATCGGGTGTTCATTTAAATTTCCGGTCAAAGTTGACGTTGAAGAGTCAATTGTGAACGTATCAGCTGTTTAAATCTTACCTCAGTTTTTGCGTTTTTTGTGTTTTTACACGAATGGTGGTGGTGTTCACAATCGACTCTTCAAAGCCAACTTTGACCGGAAATTTAAATAAACACCTGATACAAGTAATACAATTTATTAGATATTAGATACAAAGGACCTAAACACAAAAAGTACTCAGTACATTTTGATTGTCCCAAATTATGGGAACCGGTCCTTCGAGTAAAATTAAATCCTTCGAGGCAAAACGTGTCCAAACAAACAGTATAAAACATTATAAATTATTGTCCCATAGCAGTAGGCGTTGGTCGCGTAGTTGAATGTGCCGCAAGCCTCATAACTTCAGTGAGACTAGTATCGCCGATAGGTGGCGCTACAGGCGGTAGTGGAAATCTGTCTACTAGTTTGTCTAACGTTGCGAGGCTGGCGGCACATTCAAAATGTGTGTAGGTTTTCAACGCCAACTGCGATGGTACAATCATTTATAATGATCCTGTACAATTTTTTACTTTATTATCAATATAAAAATTATTAAATAACAGAAATCAATGTGCTTGTAGTATAGACCGCGGTTAGGAAGACTTTTATAGCCTCGCACTCCTATTTCAGTTTAAAACAGATGGGCTATAAAAATGTGTTCTCAACTTTGATATACCTACATACAGGCTTATTATAAATTATTGTAGTCGAAGCAGGCCATGCCCATGTTATGAAATTTTTGCCGCTTTCATGTGAACTGTCAATTTTTGTCACTATCACTGTCATTTTTTAAGTGAAAAGTGCGGTGATAAAGAATTTTTTTTTTTTTTAATTAACGATTAAATCCAAAAATATTGAGTTGTTTTGCAACCAATTCTAAAAATATTGAGTTGTTTTGTACCCAATTTAACTCCCGTGTGTGAACGGTGTGTACTCACTTATTCACATAATTTTGATGTTTTTTATATGGAGCGTCAACCATAAATTTTACATTCAGTTTTTACGCCTACTTGGACTACAAACATTTTTAGTAACCCTGTATACAGGGTGTCTAAAAAATGGCGCCCAATCTCTTGAGGGTTTAAACTATTTGAAGAATTGAGTTCAATTTCGTTGTGATTTTTTTTTCCTTTGACCATTTTCTAAGTTATACACATTTTAAAATAAGCAAATTTGGCAACATCGGTTGGTATGCACAATCAACTAAACCAATTCTCCTTTGAGGTCAATGTTGCCACTGTTATTTTAGCGTATTTTGGTAGGTCATTACTCTAAAAAGAATTACTTTGGTGTTGTTCCACTACCTAAAGGGGTCTTGGAAAAAGTAACATTGTAAAGTAATTTACAATTCAGCTGTAAAATTTGGTAATAAAGGAGATACATCTCTTTGAAATTACCATATTTAAGAGCAAGTTATACAAAATCTGTTGCTCCGATCAAATTTTGTATTGGGATTTACCTTCCCAGACTTCTATTCTTTAAGACACTTAGGAGATTGGGCGCAATTTTTGAGACACCCTGTATTTACTAGTAAGTCAAATTCACATTCATCGCTAAGATGCATGCTTACCCGACAGGTGTCTTTTTTCTCGTTAAGTGAACCGGCGCAAACTTGTATGTCATCTATAATTCCTGTTTTAAGTCTCTTTCCAGAATAATTCTTGTACGATTGATTACATGTTGCATGATCGAAAAGATCTAATGTGACTTTGAGTAAATTATTAGAACCTGAACCTTCTGAAGTGGTATCACCCCAACCAGTAGCAATGGCTTTTTCTGCTTCTATGTCATGATTTCTGTAAAGACATGCTGGTACAGTAAAAGAGTCTAATTTGGCTGATCTTTTCAGTCTCAACAGTCCAATGTCGTGGTAATGAGAACTTAATTTATACTCTGGGTATGGTATGCGTTCCTCAACTTCTAGTTGTTGTCTGTGGTTGGTATCCTCCAAATCCGTTACACCAATTCTTACATATTTGGCTCGACCACTAAAATCAGTGTTTAAGATGTACACAGAGCACTTATGCTAAAAAGGGTGAGCAATCTTTCAAATTTGGGTAGATTTAATGAAAAGAAGTTGCACACATAACTTTTTCTAATGAAGTAGGGAAAACTCTTACTTCTTGAGGACTTATTGAAAATTTTGGATAAAAATTCGAAAAATCGAGTAGCTCATTTTAGTCGCAATGGAATCAATGTAAACACAAATTTTCAAATTAGAGAAAATATGATAAAGCTTACCAACAGTTTGAGGATTGGTGCCGTGAAAAACGAGTGCGTGATATTACTGAAGAACTTCTACTGGCCTATTTTGACCAAAAATCAAGAAAAGTCAAAGGATATAGGATATAGGTATAGAGGATTCTATACAAAACAAGTTGGAAGTGTCTTCAAAAATATGAGGAAAAGAACAGATGATCAATATAAATCAGTCCGATAAAGTGGCTCCAGAATGTTTGTTCAAAGGATCCAATAATGTTGTAAGTAGTACATATTTATAATAAATAATACAATTGCTGATTTTCATTTGTTTCACTTTTCCTGACTAGCTAGGAAAAGTAGTACTTTTCCTAACCGAAATGAATGTGGAAATCTAAGAGTTTTCGAGACCTAATTAGAAAAAGAAATTTTCAAGTAGGCATTGCATTGAATAGTTTTTTTTTGAGGTTATGTTTGGTAAATTGAACAAAACATGTTGCTATTATTCGGTTGGAAATTTGAACGTGTGTTTCTCTATTCGTCTGACAACATGTCCCATTTAAAATCACAAAATAATAAAAATTGACAATAATGATTACGAATAAAAAGCCATCAAGAGCCTTTTTCAAGATATGAATACACTGTCTAAAATGACTTCAAATAATATGACACTGAACCAAAAATGTTTTAAACAATGTTCCCATGGAGAAATTTTTTTATAGGAAATAGTAATCTTATTTTCACTAGATTTCCCGACATCCGAGAGATTGCCACTTCTGGGATATATGTACTTTAGAAGCTGATCATTGTTTTAGGCAAAAAACTGTCGAAGCAATCCAAAAGATAGACAATATTAAAAATGTTCTGTTTTCTTAAATGTCCAACTTTTTAATTATAGAATTTAAATATGCAAAATTATTTTTATCTTCAAGCGGTCGGAAATTGCGCCTTTGCGCATCTCTGTAGAAACGGTTGAAGTGGCTTTTTTTGTAACCGGACTTGAAATACTAAACTTCAAATCTTAGGAGTTGAAATGACCACAGGCGGCTCGACCGAGTCAAATGTAAGGTCATTTGAAGCATATCTCACGATTTATTTATCAATAATAATCGTGAGGAAGTTCCTTAACATTGACACAGAACATAATACACAACAAAGTGAAAATGCGGAGGCGAGACGCCGGTAATTATGTTGATAAGCACTGCACTATTACTTGATAGTAATATCCGTAATAGTGTATGTACTCCGGCAAAATTGCCGTTCCGCCGGGTGGAGGTGGGATAGTTTTTTTTTTGTTTTTTTTTATTAGACAAAATATTTAATAATTAAATTATCCCTATGAAAAAAAAGCCTCTAAAAGTGCGAAATATCGAAATTATAGGTGTTACTGTGGTCTAACACGAGTCGCCCAGTTGCACGGATGGTCGTTCAATGTTATAAAGTAAAATTTAGACTTTAGTAGGAAGAAGAAAAAACACTTTACTAATATTATTGAACCTTAAGGTACTAATAATATTACAACAAGAGAACTCGGATTACTGGTGCCTTAAAATTTAAAAACTGTAAGTTTGAAAATTGTAACTGTAGCAAAAGAAAATAAATAAGCTCATGTCCGATTTTTTTTTGTGATCCGCTTGAAGATAAAATAGTATATACTTACTCGTATCATTCAGAGTAGAAAGTCTTTTTGTGCTTCGTCCAGTTGTCCGGTCTCGGTCTTCAATCTCCGGGCTTAGCACAAAAAGTCTCACTTTTGCTCTTAGTGATAAAATTTACTATTTTCTTTATTTCTTGCACGCATATATAAAAATCACCGTTGAATAATAGATTCAAATCAACTACTTTGAATATCTCCATATACTCGTACATGTACCTACACGCACAGAAAATTGATTTGCCACCAAGTCATTAGTTAAAGTACATATTTCAGCTTCTAAGTTACAATGGATTTTTATCTCATAATAAAGTAATCAACGACAATAATTTTCTACATACTACATATAATGACTCAAGCAGTGTGCAGCTGTTAAAATGTAATCTTTACTTATAATAGTTCCCCCACAAAGCCAATTTATATCCCCAGGTTGAGGTTCAAACCCTACCAGTGCCTGTAAATAAGTTTTATTGTAAAATAACGAGAAAGTAACTTGTCATTTCTTACCATATGAGGAAATTCCTTTCTAGTAGCATTTGTTCCACCAACGATTAGTTTGATAACTTTATGTCCACACTCATTTTTTGTAATCGGTGGTCGATTAACTAATAAAATTGGTGATCGTGTAACTTCATAAACTAATCGAGAATATTCTTTACATTCTAAGAAAATCCAAAATATAAGGACAATGTCTTTTACTTTTTTTTCTTTTACTTGCTTTTTAGACTTATTTCACCTGGTTTTCTTTTGGACTTCACGCAACAGACTATTGATTCATCTCTTTGAAATCCACATCGTTGAGGAAAAATCTGATGTTTTCGTAAGTCATCACGGGCCTGTTTACATTCTTTAAATAATTTGCAGACACCTGGAGATCCTGACTTTAAGGTACAAGAATCACCTAACAACACATTTGTATTACTTACCAAATTCACGTTCAAGTTCAAGTTAAAATATTTCAATTAATTATTATTAAGTAGTTAATTTAGACTAACTAAAGCGTTGTCATTAGCTAGCTGCCCATTCACCAAGCGACGGTTCATGATTATTGATTATCATTTATCATTTTAATAAGAGACGACAATGTACTTCGACATAATTTTTCTTATAGCAGAATGCAGTGCAGTTAATTGAGTCACAAGATTCCGAATGAACAAAAGAAAAGCTATTTTTACCAGCTATGAGCAATATTTTGTATTGTCTAGAATATTATCTATCATAAATGTAAAAGTTGTATAAATATTGGTATACTCGTACAGAGTCGGACTTGTCCAAATTTTATATACCTAACTAATTATTATTGATAAGGTATATTTGAGAATTTTTCTACCTTTTTTTTGTTATTAATAAATAAGGCCGTAACAGTTTTGTTAGTTTTCTGATATTAACTGTTAATTTACCTATAAAGTTTTTGCACTAAATGAATCTGTACCTGCTAGCGCATCAAACCCTGGTGACACAATTACAAATTTTCACTTGGTTAGCTAAATAATTCGCTTTTTTTTACTTAAACGTAATCCAGACGCGTGATTTATGGCCCCAATGGTATAATTTGCCAACAAAAGAATCATTCGCTATCAGCCGACCGTTTTGAGCCTCTTATTTACAGCTTTGCCATAAAATTGACAATTCCCATTGTCACCTAAATTTACAATAGCACAAGTAGCAGGTCATAAATAAAAATGATTTTCACTCATAATCTCATAAGAACATTAATTCTTTCCGGAATTTTTTTTGAGTGCGTTCCAACGACGCGACGTCGTATTAATTTGCCTGAGGGCAAATTAGGACGTGGTTGGAATGCACGAAAAATAATTTCCGGATATGAATTAATGCTCGAATGCAGATTCGGTAAGAAAATCGTAACGACACAAACACTGAAAAGAAGAAACCCATTTTTAAATTGTGTAATTTTATAAAATTTGACAACTTTCACAGCAAAAAATTTCCACTTATTAATCACAGTTACTCGTAGGTTGGTCTACCTACAAAAAATTTCCAAGAAATATTTTTGTTGTCTTGGTTATGGGTCGTGAACAATTTTTTCTATTAGTCATTCATGAGTGTCGTACGATTTTCAAAGTTAAAATGTAAAATTGCGTTTAATTCAAAATCTAATTGGTGTTTTTTCCGCTGATTTCGTAAATAATTATAGGAAATATCAGAATTTGACTTTTTGGTAAAATTTACTTTTTATTTTTTTTTGTCTTTGTTTGTAAGTGAAAAATTATCAAAAAATTATGAAATGTACCTTATCAATACCCAGGTAAATGTGAAAAATTTCGACAATTTTATTTAATTAGAAGTTATTTGTAAAATCGTGGTAAGTGCCATAGCTGAGGAAATACTAAGACAAAAACATTACAGTAAATAGTTTTTTACTGGTATAGAAAACTTGGTTGCAAAATTTTAAACTAACTATGTACATTTTAAAGTCTACACAACTATCAACTTGCAACTTTGTATGTTCTTATTACAGAAAAAAATATAATATTAATTATACAGTCTGATTTTGAAAGTTGTGCAGATATTTTAACCTGGGGTAGTACGTGTTAAACGACGGCAAAATACCCCAACTTGCCTTATAGAAATGTTAATGCTTTACAAGTGTAAGACAACGAAATATTAAACACGTTTTTTTCCTTGTCTTTCGGCTTTTGGATACGTCTAAGTCATGTCCAAAGAGTAGCTGAATCTATATAGACTTTTTTTTATCAAACGGATCTTCAGGAATTTCGATAAATAGTTGGAGTTAAACAAAGTAGTACTGAGATTTATATTTACAATACAACCCTCTTGCACACCACCGATAGTGCGAGAGGCTAGACGCTAGACCGCTGACTGGGATCAGGACTGTTCCTGATTGATAAATGATAATTAATTGAGAGTCGCTGACTGGAATCAGGACTGCCAGTGATTTATAATCAATAATTTATAATTGAACTTCTCGCTGACTGAGATCAGGACTACTCGTGGTTGATAATTTAATTGAGAGTCGCTGACTGGGATTAGGGCTGCTCGTGAATTACACATAATAATTAATTGAGATCATGTTATTTTCACCATTGATGGTAATCACTAATCATATTGTTGATTTGATTAGAGTCATAATAACAGTTTGATGAAGTAGCTAATTTTGGTATGTCGAGCAATTAATTAGACTGTCCAGTGTCCAACGTTTCTTGTTTTCGGCAACTGTACGCTAGCAGAGGCCGTGGAGTTGCTAATGGTTTGTAATTGATTGTAGGTTGAGAGTCGCTGACAAGACACTGTGTGAATTCTGTGGGAGCCCTATTCTTTCCCTAACAACCCTGGATAAAACTCAATGAGTTAACAGTAATTCTTAATTACAAATGTATTTATAGTTGAAGTTGACTCTATGGTGGTACCATATTTGAGATGTTTTTGATTTATTATTGCAAATATGTGTGAGTTGTGCTCGTACAACACTTTCAGCGAATTGGTTGCTCACTACCCCATTTTATTATTTTACAAGAGGTAAGGATGTGCAGACCACGATCACCTCGATCCACGACACAAGCCGCCATGACACCATTGTTAACGTAATGTTCACCGAATTATTTTAGTTATTATTGATTACCAAATTACGACATCCTGACACTGCCTCAAGTTTGATGCGTTATGTTAATTAAGAATTTAATTAGTACCAGTATTAGGTATTTTATTATTATTTTTGTGTGCTGTTTCTCTCTGCAGAGCTATCTCTCTCGCACATCATAGCCCCTACACTAAATAAAATGATTCCTCACTTTTTTATGTCTCCAATATTTCTACAGATATTTTCTAAATACATTGTATGTTATTCAATATCTCCATAAATCAAATATCCATCGATAAAAAATTATTAAACGTGTTACCAAATATGCAGATAAAGGTTTTCTGTAAATATTTTCGTATTGCAACGTTACAAGCTGTTGAATAATTTAAATGAATTAAAACAAGACAATTGTTATTAACTAGATGCGCCGAACAACATAACTTTGTGCATTGTTTATCAAACGTTTTATTTTTCAACTTTGATGTTAGTTTATCTAATCCCGTGGGATAAATGACAATTATCCCACTCATTTGAGTGGAATAAGGAACTTATTACCGGACGCATTTCATTACTCCACTCAGTGGGATAAGTAACCATCATTACCCCACTCAGTGGGATAAGTAAGTTATTATTCCACTGAGTGGTGTAATGAAACTGGCGGAAATAAATAAGATTTATCTTTTTTTTTAATTCGGGGCGGTCTTAGATAAAATTTTGTACATAACACGTGGGCTAAAGCATATTACAGGAAACTCGTGTGATTACAGATGAACTCGGGCTAACGCCCTCGTTATCTGCAATATTCACACTCGAATCCTGTAATATTGCTTTTATCCCACTAATTGTGTAAATAACTATTATATACGTACTTCAAAAACATTTTAATAACTTAAATTACTTTTTCATTTATTAAATATTTATGTGTATAACTCCGTAATATTTAATGAAATTTAAATAACAAGATTTACCAACAAATCGCTGGGTGGATACTAGTTGTATTAACACAATCACACAACAAGCGAAGTAGTTTAAATTTAACATTGCTGTCATTTGAAGGAAAAAAGACAAACTCAACACAAGCGACAAATCCCAAACTCGATTTTGCACAAATATTTCTGTTAATCTTCGGTTCAGAAGTTATCACAGGTTAAATAAAAATGAAACTGTTTATGATACACTTCAAAGATTCAAGTTCTAATTAACCCATGTCAGTCATGTCACCATTTAGAAAGATAAACAACTCCTTTAAATGCGACTATTTATTTATGTGGATTGTGTTAAGATTGCCGCGAATCGGATGACAGCCTCGGACACGTGGTGTTATATGAGAACATCGGTGCTATTTATTTGTAGAGCGAGACTACCCCGAATACATACATATAGTCCAATTTTTACCCTTTTGCGATGACGTCATTATCTAGTAACTTCACGCATGTTTGAGCTAGGATCAGAAACAAATTGGAATTGATAATAAATAACTATATATAATGTTTCAAATTTGTTGACAATTGCTTCGAAAGGTTATGTTTGTAATCAATGTAATAAGTGAAAGAAATTAAAAATTGTCAAATTGACCATCAATAAATAAACGTGCCTTTTTTTTTCTGTTTCTGTCTTTTCAATAAAGAGAAAGCGAGGAAGGAAATCGTGACGTCACCTCAGTTAGCACTTATAGTACGGGGTGATCAAGAATAACTGAGTCTGTTGGTAACAATGAAATTTGACAAATTTAAAATTTACCAACGAAGGTTCATTTTTGTAATAGTATAAACGTAACCTGCATAACCAAGAATGTTTTTAATGTCATCTCAAGTTAAAAAATCCGGTCAGTGCGTGGTCAGTGCCAATTACTAGACAAAAATCACCAGTATTTTCAATTGTTTCATTGCCAACAGACTCAGTCATTGTTGATCACGCTGTAGATATTATTGCGAGCAAAAAAAGTGGGACATCAAACTTGTGTCAGTTTTGAAAAATTCGATGTAGTTCAAGCTTTATTGTTATTTTGCCTTTGATTATTGTCATAGAAATTTGACACTATTCTAGCTCACAGTGTAAAAATTTATCTTATACTCATATTTTTCTTTTTCAAATGCCCTCTTCTTTTGATAAAGGTAAATTTTGATTGAGACTTTGCATTAAATAAATATTCACTACGTGCTTACTTACAATCATTCCCTACAACCTACAATACTTAACGATAACGTCAATCAATTCAAAGTAGGGTTAGAAACAGATAAGGGTCATTTCACAGTAAAAGTCAAGACAGTGATGTTTATGTTCCACTTTTTTTGCTCGCAATAGTACTTAACATATATCTACAGTGTGGAAACTTTAACTGGAATAAAATTCATAACTTGGACATTGGCGATTTTTGTGAAAAATCCCGAAACAGGTCGCTTTTTGTTTTTCCTTGCCCACATTTTGGCGCATATGGTTTTTGCATATCTCCTCCCGGATGTGCGCAACCACCCCATTTTTTTTTTCAAACGGAAGGGTATGTCAAGTGGCACCTCGTTTGAAAGCCCACTTCGCAAGGAATACAACCCACTATTATTTGTTTCCTGAATATTTTCAAAACCTACGCTAAAAAATAAAAATCAGTTTTATAAGTTGAAGACTATTTAATGCAACAAGTGTTCAAAATGGACACCGTTTCTTTTTTGGAAAATTGCAAATCGATAGTAACATGCATCCCTTACGTTTTGTAAGATTTCCGGTGTGATTTGCCTAATTTCATGCATAATACGTTGCTGCGGAGGCTGCGGGCGGGCTGTGTAATGTGTATCCCAAACTGCACCCTGGGGCTATTACAGATGCTACCAGAACATGCAATGCAACCCCGCAATGTAGCGCTCCGAAGGCAATGTCCATGGTTGGAGCCCCTCGTCATAATCGAGTTAGGGGGGGAGGAAACCCCCTGGTGAGTCACTGTATGTCCTTGATTTGTGACAGATGTGTCAGGTGTTTCGTGTACATGACCCAATTCAGCCTACCCAAGACCGGACCTGTGCTTTGCCATTTGAATGACAGAATGAAGTGGAGGTGAGGCCGATTGTATCGTACTGCAGCTGAGATTTAACGTGTACCGACGAGCCGGATCTATTAATGTTCAATATTGAGTGGATAAGGCGCTTGGACAAAAACCAAGTCTTACATAAATGAGAGTTGGTAGGTCTACTTCTACGACGGGTGGCCCGGGAACATGACGCCTAATGCGACTTACACAAAAAGAATGAATGAGATAATAGAATACTGGAATACTGCAAGAGCATTAGAGATAATATGAGGGAAATGTACAAGGAAAACCAGGAATATAGAGAATTCATAAAAGATCTATCTAAAATAATAATATATATTATCAATTAATAACATAATTACATAAACATTTTTGTTTTACAATACAAAAATTTCCGATAATATTGCGGAATCTGGAATAGTGCCCCGAATGCTTGCAGCGTTTCCACGTTGAATGGCAAGGGAAATCCTTTCGAAAAGGAATTTCTTTGATTTTGAATCGCCTGATTCCGCGATAAGTCGGTTTCCGATGACATTAATGAAATCGATGGCTTCTTTGCACCAAGGGCCTAAGGTTTCAAATGCTAAACCTTTAAACACGTAGTTTGACGAAATGATTGAACTATATTTGCTATGTTTGCGTTTGCAAGCCATTTCAGCGGCAGAACCTGAGACTTCAGATGATTTCAAAACGTAACTGTCTGCAAGTGTATCTACAACAGTAACGTCCCAAACCAAAGGTTGACCTTTAATCCACGGTACTAAAGTCATCCCATCTGGGCGTTTTCCGTCATCCCGAGACAGTCCGTTTGGTTCTAAAGTTGAATTCACATGAATTGAAGTTAAAGACCGGTTGATAATGGAATTAATTTCAGTGTGTCTTGAAAATCTACCACTGCTTTTGAAACAACTTAGACCGTGGGTGCCAATTTCGTCAACTTTCGCATTGCATTTGCAAATATGAGGTGTACAAAGATTACAACCCAATCTTAAACCAATACAAACTTGGAAGGAAGTGTTATCTAAAAGAGTACCAATATTAGGAGAAGGTATTGCATGTAACCAAGATCCTGATTCTCTGCATTGCAAAGCTTTAAAACGAGCCAGGTCTCTAGGTGAATTAAAGATTAAGTCATTGGCAATTATTCCTTTGATATTAATATTATCCCAATTCTTCTGAAATTGTGGAATTGTTGGTATTTCGTTCTTATTTGCTACACCCCAGACTGCTAAAGCTTCATCATAATGGTGAATATTAAGCTCATTATCCTTTGAGTTTAGTAATAAAGAAACAAGCTTTTTAACCCCATTAATTGAAGATAGGAAAGCAGGGAGGCAAATATCGGAAATGCGACGAATTCCCAGACCACCAAATCTAATCGGTAAAGTGGACGACGCCATTGTAAATCAGTTAAACGTAAATTAAGTATTCTCTCTAAACAAGACTTTAAAGAAGAATCAATTGAATTAACATAATTAGAAAATTGCCAAAATGGAGTTGTTCTTAATAAAAAAATTAAATTTTGGTATGAAAAGACAGTTTTTGATTAAAGTATAAGCCACGTGTCTGTTAAGGAGTTCAGCTTTGTTTAAAAGATTTTCAACTGTAATTATAGTTTTTTCGACGGTGTTTTTGAAACCTTGGTCAAAGATTGGAGAGCCTAAAAGAGATAAACTTTCCCGGTCACAGATTTTAATGCCTGGTGCTAAATTTTGAAATTCCTTTATGACTTTTAAATCTGTGTCTCCAGAACAGCAAAAGATCTCGCATTTGTTAAAGTTTAATTCAAGGCCAATTTCCTGAGATAAATTTATAACTTTCTTAAAGTCGGATAAAACTACTTCTGCGTAATCAGCTAAGGTTCCATAATCTAAATACCATATATTCATTTGAGAATCCAAAGATAAAATAATTGGTTGAATGGCAAGACTAAAAATCATGGGACCGCAGGGATCTCCTTGCTGGGCTCCAACAGAAGAAGAAATTAAATGATTACCGAAAAATAAAATTGAAGGATTTCTATAGCATTGATAAAGATAAGGGTACAGAAGTGGGGTATGACATTGGACTTCTTTCAGAATACAATCCCGTTCGACTGTGTTAAAGGCATTTTTGAAATCTAATTTAAGAAGAACTTTTCCCACGGTTTTGATCGTTATTAACAAAGGTTCGTGTGGTATGAATTGCTGCTTCGCATCCTAGTTTAGTTGCAACTCCAAGTTGGTGTGGAGATAAATACGAATTTACAATATTTCGACTTTGAAAACAGGCTAGCTTTGAGGTCAATCTTCGCAAACAGTTTCCGATAGCGATCGGTCTAAGTCCTCCATCTTTCTTGTTAAGGGCACATAAAGACGCACCATACAATAAATGGCAGATTTCTGAAGGAAGTTGCCCAGATAATAAAAAATTGCACAGTTTGGTTAAAGCTCTTAGTGCCTTCTGACCTGCTTCACCCGCTGACAAAGATATGATATCTTTCAAGTATTGTGGTCTCATGCCATCTAAACCTGGTGAAGAACCGGCAGGAAATGAATTGATAGCTTCTCGAACGTTTTGCTCATTGACTATTAAACTAATGTCTCCTGGTTTGGAAGGGTCTGGAAAAAAATATATATCGGGTGTTCATTTAAATTTCTCCTCAAAATTGGCGTTGAAGAACTCTCAACTATGGTTCTCTAGAGTCAACTTTACTTATATATTAATGCTTTTGGTCGTTATCAATTAATATCAATTAATTGAATTTGTTTAGGGTAGGGAAAGAATAGGGTTCACACACTACACTTTACAGCTGCAATCAAACAAGGCGCTCTGATCCCAGTCAAGGACTCCCGATCATCAATCACACCTCAGGGAAACAGGGAAGATTGAACAGTCTAATTAATTAGCTCGACCTGTCGGGGCTCAACTATATCAAAATTAGTAACTTCATTCTAATCCTAATCAAATCAACAACATGATCAACCTCAATGGTGAAAACAACATTATCTCAATTAATTATAACTCACGAGCAGTCCTGATCCCAGTCAGCGACTCCGAATTATCAATTAATTATAAAACATTCAATTATTATCAGAATAGGTAGACTCACCACAACACCAACAGAAACAGGTTACTCGGTGATACACTCACCTTGTGTAAATTAAACACACCTTACACAAACTCACTTCTGCACAAACTTTAATAACAAACTATAATTAATCTTTTACTCTGCACTCTGTCACAGTTCGCCTTCGAGTGGCTTGGTCCGCCCTTTAAATACCCTAATAATAAGTACTGTTACGTTATATAATTGAAAACATTAATTAATAGTAATGATAAAGTTTTCAAACTAAAATGTAATTAAATCTTAAACAAACAATAAAAAAAATGGCGAAAGATGGCAAAAGAAATCCGACTGATCGGTCTTATCGCGGGCCGAGACCTCGCCGAGATAAGACCGTGGAAAAAAATGGCTGGTTCTCTGTTGTCGAATGCTGTCCCTCTGGAGGTGGCGAGGACAACAGGACGGGGTTGCTCCAGAGTAGGTCTCTCCGACAGAGTAACCTCCCTCGTACAGGTTCTGCTCCGACGATGAGGGAGGACTTGAATCGGCAAGAGGACCACGTAGTTGGTTAATCTCGTGTTTTCTGGCGACCTGGTGGAGATTCATCGTGGGGGTGGAGCTGCCACCGATCGTTTTCCGTCGACCTGTACGCGTACACGTGCGTTTTAATCTGAGGTACCGCTTGCACCCGAAAGGGGAGAAAATGTTGAGCCAAATTTCTTACCAGGCCGAAAGGGGAGAGTGATTTCTATCCGCAGCCCACAAGGGAACCTCTTGGCGGCGCGGTCTCTTTTATCCGTCCGTGACGAGCAGGGTGGTTCTTACCTGACTGGAACGGCACCGGAAACGACACCCCTATTTGACCGCATCAACCTTCACCCTCTTTACTCACGGCTTCTCGGCTTGCTCGACGAAACTCGCGTACCTCTTTAATCCGGCAAAAAAATTTGCCTTTTCGAACGCGCGAGCGCTTTCCGTAAAGAGTTGTCGGGGGAAATGCTTGGGTTTGCGCGGACTATTCAATTTGGTGTGATCAGGAATTTTTTAAAACGTAACAGTACCCAATAGTCACAAAATGGATCTCATGGTCTGACATTGACAGATTTGTTGTAAATAAAGTGTCTCTCCGTGCTGTTTTGTTTAACTCCAACTATTTATCGAAATTCCTGAAGGTCCTTTTGACAGAACAAGTCTATAAATCCATCTAATCTTTGGACCTGACTGAGACATAGACAAAAGACGAAAAACAGAAAAAAAAATGTGTTCAATATTTCCTTGCCCTACAAAATGTAAATAAATATAACAAATAACATAATTTATCTTAAATTAAAAAATTTATAATAGAACGGAAAGCAATGATTTAATGTTAAATGATTGTTCCTATTCTATTCCATGAAATCAGGGTGTTGGTCAGTAGCGCGCCGCGGTCAGTTTACCCTTTGCTAGAAGTTTGATGGCCCCAAAAGGTACAGGACACTTGCGCGCAAATGAGGGATTAAGATAATAAAATACAGCTATACCGTTAAACAGGTAGGACTACTTATTGCCCTTTGCATTGCACATGTTTCTTTTCATTTTGCTATTCTTAGTAAAATCTGTAGTTAAAGTCGGGTTGTTTTGTGGAATTCTGAAATTTGAGAAAATCTTCAGGGGGTGGATAAATACAATAAATAAAATTCGAAATATATATAGGAAGCGTTACAAATATGTAACCAATTTAGGAAGAAATAATATAAATATTTCCCCTAACATTTCAGTGTTTTATATAAATCTGTTATCTAGGCACGATTCGCAGGTAAACTGACCGCCGTGCGCTAATGACCAAAAGCCTATTACTACTTGGCGCGCAACTGTCCTGTAGGATTAAGCTCACCCGTAGATTTTTCTGACCGCGGCGCTCAAGTGACCCATGCCCTGAAATCATTTCCAAATATTTCTCTTTGGCTTTTTCAATAAACAATTTTTTAATAGCGTAATTTTTCCATTGTCTTGATTTTTTCTTTAAGCGGAATAGTGAATGATGATTAAGAGAAAATATCTCTTTGTAGCATAAATCACGGAGGTAGTACCAAAGCGCCCCGTACTACCCCTTTCAAAGCGCTACCGTCGCCAGCGAGGATCAACTCGCTGGGCCCCTACCATCCTGCGCGCTGACGGAGCGTGCGGGACCATCTCCAGTCAGGCTATAAAAGGGGTGCACGCATGGACAATTAATTCAACTGAGCACCGTGGATGCGTAGATAAGCGCGTCCGGTTCAAATTCGGGAGGTTCGGGGTTCAAATCCCTGGCCGGCTGTAGTTGGATGAGGCTTTTTTTCAGAGGTTTTCCCTTATCTAGACCTGTGGACTCATACACAGGTAGCGAATGCTACTACAGTGACCGCTTCCTCTGAAAGCACTCGACTTTGACAGTGTCCCACCGGCGGGAGACTTCTCATAACGAGGGGTCTCTACCGACGGTCGGACAGGGGTTATATGGGCGCGACGATAAAGGTCATTCAAGTCCGAAAAGCTCTCAAGTCATAACTGAGTCCAGTGTTTTTTTTTTTTTTTTTTTTTTTTTTTTTTCAATTAATTCATTATTATTCACTTAATCATCCGAGCTCCCTCAAGAGTCTCACCGCAAACCTTGTTAACTTTGTTTACCTTTATGTAAATAAATTATTTGCAACACAAACAATGTTAAAAGTGTCTCCACAACGTGGGGCCCGGTGTTACAAGTGACACCCAACTTCGGACCAAAAATCCACGACCCACCAACATAGTTCAAGCACTGAGCACGGTCTTACTCTAAAAATTCCAAAGTCCACGACTCAACACAGAGTTTAAGCACTGAAAGGCACTGACGACGGTCCAACTGGTCTTACTCTACCAATCCAAAAACGATCGCCACCAAAAGCCCGTCCCTTTGTAACGTCGCAGTCCGCGACTGAACGACGTCATGGCCATCCAAATGTTCCAGCAGTGGATGACTCGACTTGGACTGGGACTTGGAGCGACGACGACGCCGATCGCCGCTTGTGCAACACAGGTTTGTTGCTACGGATGCCAACGTCCTGGTATCCACCGGAAAAATTGTCCAACCTGCAACGTAACCGACTCCGGAACCAGCGCGCTCAATGGGTTCTGCGTCCTGAACGTGAATCCCATGGTATCACGACGAAGCTCCACAGTCTCGGTATCTATATCCGGTGTACAAGAGTCCGCCATCATAGACACTGCCGCCTGCAACAGCGTTGCCAGCGCCGGTCTCTACAAGCATCTCTTAGCAACCGGCCACTCAACGAAAAAGGTAGTCGTGGCGGTCACCTTCGCCGACGGAAATACATCCAAGCCATTGTCAAGCTCGCGGATCACAAGATTCGCACCACCTTCGTCGTCCTGTCCGAGAGCGACTCCACGCGTACCTTGTTAGGCGCGGATTTTATCGAAGACTCCAAACTTGTACTCGACTTGAGTCGTCGAAAGTACGGATTCAACTACGCACCAGGAAGTTGGTACCCGTTCCATCCGAGTACGACGCCCGGTCCAGGTATGGATAAGATCAACGCTATTTTGCAGGAGATGAAGATGCCGAGTCTGATAGAACCCCTTGTCGACAATGACGCTAGAGACTATCAGCCTCCAACAAGTGGAATCACGCAACCAGCTATACACAACGGACGAGGTGTCTGGAATGTGTACCAGACTCAAGGTAGTAGTGACTACATCGCCGCGGATGCTCTGATGGATTATGAGATGGAATCTAGTTCCGGGAACGACAGCCCGATAAGAATCCACCTGGACACTTTGCATCTTCGCCCTGTGGAAGGAGCCTCGCCCCCAGAGATCGAAAAAGAACGACTCAACGCCCTGCTGGACCAGCACGTCGAGTTATTTGCGAAAACTGGACCTCCGACCCCCTTCGCAGAGCACCAGATCGACACCGGAGACAGCACGCCGATAGCTTCTCAGCCGTATCGACTCACTCCGGGTAAGAGACTGATTCTCCAGGTAGAAATCAACGCAATGTTAGAAGCCGGTATTATCGAGGAGTGCGAAAATGCATGGGCCTCACCAGCTGTCCTCGTGCCCAAACCGGACGGATCTATCCGAGTATGCGTAGACTACCGACGACTCAACGCAATCACGAAGCCTGACATGTATCCCTTGCCCCGAATGGATGACCTGCTCAATGCCATCGGCTCCATAGGTTGTATCAACACCCTCGATCTCCAGGCCGGTTACTGGCAGATCCAAATACGACCCGAGGACCGAGACAAGACAGCCCTTGTCTGTCCTTTTGGCCTGTACAGATTTCTACGTATGCCGTTTGGATTACGCAACGCGCCCGCCTCATTCCAGCGGTTGATCGACCGATTCAAGACCGAACTACCCGACGTGATCCTACTGGCCTACTTAGATGATCTCATCGTGTTCTCCCCGAACCCGAGCAAGCACCTCGAAGATTTACGCTCTGTTCTAGCGCAGATGCGCAAGTTCCAATTGCGAATGAACCGCGCCAAATGCTCATTCGGGTGCACAGAAGTCAAATACCTTGGACATCGGATCACCCCCGACGGAATCGCCGTCAACCCCGACAAGGTGCTAGCTGTAACCCAGATGCCGGTCCCAAGGAATTCAAAGGAGCTACAGTCCTTTCTCCAAACTTGCTCCTGGTTCCGACGATTCATCGAGCATTTTGCCATCACCTCTCGACCCCTAAGTATACTGTTAAAGAAAGACCAGTCTTGGAACTGGGACCCCGCTCAGGAAGAAGCCTTCCAAACTTTAAAGAGGCAACTCACTAGTACCCCTGTCCTCCGGACAGCAGATCCTACCCAGCCATTTATTTTACGTACCGATAGCAGCGCCTACGCTCTTGGTGCAGCCTTACTCCAGTGGGAGGCGTCCGAAGAGCGCCCCATCGAGTACGCTAGCCGTCTTCTCACCGAGGCGGAGAAGAACTATTCCACCACAGAAAGAGAAGCATTGGCCATTGTCTGGGCAATCAATAAATTCCGAGGCTACATCGAAGAGACCAGCGTTGTCGTCATCACCGACCACCAGCCATTACGTTGGTTAATGACCCTGAAATCACCCACGGGCCGCCTCGCACGATGGGCTCCTCAGTTACAGCCCTACAATCTTGCTATAGAGTATACCCCAGGACGTGCCAACGCATTAGCCGACATGCTATCCTGCCCTGCCATGCCAGAAGAGAATGCCGAATTATCCAGCGCCCTCCGTTCTCTTGAGATCGAGTTACCTCGTAGAAACGAGCTGGAAATCCGCACCGAGCATTTAAAAGACCCCGATCTGAAGAAGATCATAGATGCCCTAACGAATGCAACCCATGAAGTAGCGCAGCCCTGGCTCAACCGAGGATACCTCCTGAACAGCGGTGTGTTGTATCGCTACTCCCAAGATAACGATGAAGAAGCCGCCCAACTTCTCGTTCCCGATCATGAGCGAACGCGAGTCCTAAAACAATATCACGACTCTCCAACGGCCGGCCATTATGGCATAGAACGCACGTATCATCGTATCCAACAACGCTACTACTGGCCTGGGATGAGAAGATATATCGCCGACTACCTCAAAACTTGTCACGAATGTCAGCGATACAAACCCCACAATCTTAAACCCGCAGGCCTGTTACAGACACCCGTTCTCCAACAACGGATGGAGATCATCGCCATCGACTTGTTCGGACCATTACCTCCCGCCAGCACTGGCGAACGATGGATTCTGATAATCGAGGACTACGCCACCCGTTGGATCGAGTTATTCGCCCTTGTGGACGCTACCGCCGACCGCTGCGCCTGGACCTACGTCAACGAGGTTTGCCTCCGCTACGGGATCCCCCGGAAACTAATCTCGGACAATGTTTATAAGCGCCATTATGCAAAAAATCTGCTTCTGTCTAGGGATCTCCCAAGCCTTTACTCCGGTCTATCATCCCGAGGCAAATCCAGTCGAACGCCGAAACCGGGATCTGAAGACCCAATTGGCCATTCAAATCAGAGACAAACCCCACTCCGACTGGCCTCGACAACTATCAAGTATTCGATTCGCAATGAACACAGCCCGTTCCCAAAGCACCGGGAAGACCCCTGCTTTTCTATTATTCGTGAGCGAAATTCGTTCCATTGACGACGTCACCAACGACCTCCGCGGTGTGGTTCTTTCTGAAAATTTCGTTGCTGAAGCCACACCCCGACTTCTACGACTCCATGAAAGCTGGAAGGAAGCTCGAGAAACCCACGAGAAAGAACAAGATCGCCGTAAACAGTACGCCGACTCCAAGCGCCGGCCTACAACCCCGTTCCAGCCCGGTGACGTTGTGTACGCCGACCTCCATGCACTGAGCAAAGCAGCACGTGGATTCAGTAGCAAACTCGCCCCTCGACGAGACGGCCCCTACATCGTTCTCCAGCAGAACGGCCCTACAAGCTATGTCCTAGCTGCCCGAGACAAACCAGCAGAGCCCCTTGGTACCTACCACGTCTCGCAACTCACCCCGTATCTGGAATCTGAGGACGCCGCGCCCCAAACCGATTGACCCCATCAAGAAGCGCGGCAGACCCCGAAAGAATCAGATCCAATAATCGGGCCGATTCTATTAGACCTGAGGGGGAGGATGTAGCATAAATCACGGAGGTAGTACCCCTTTCGAAGCGCTACCGTCGCCAGCGAGAATCAACTCGCTGGGCCCCTACCATCCCATCAGCTGCGCGCTGACGGAGCGTGCGGGACCATCTCCAGTCAGGCTATAAAAGGGATGCACGCATGGACAATTAATTCATTATTATTCACTTAATCATCCGAGCTCCCTCAAGAGTTTCACCGCAAACCTTGTTAACTTTGTTTACCTTTATGTAAATAAATTATTTGCAACACAAACACTGTTAAATCTTCTTTTATTCTGTCATTTTATTCTATTTTAACTTCTCACCTGAAATATCTTAATAAACAGAATGACTGATAATGTTCAGAAATACATATTTAAAAAAAAGTAATGACGGAAACTACTATTGGGGATAAAATACTTTGGTCGTCATTTTTCTGTAACTTCAAAACAAATTAATGTAAACCAAGCATTAACATCAAGTCAACATTGATGACAATTTCAAATTATTGACTTTTCTCTTGTCAAAAATATGGGACCTTCCACCATTCAAAAATTTAGAATCGTCTCCCTGCTTCTGAGGGATTGTCCATGGGCCAAATTGCCTTGTGGAAACCTTTTCAATTTTTCCTTGGAATTTCTCATTCAGTGGTCCATTTTTTGGTATTTAACATTTCGCAATGATGAGTTTGACAGTGACAGTGGTTGACAGTAGTACAAAATAAGGTTAACCGTCCTAATGCTTGCTTTACAACTTTATGTCAATCAACTGACTTTGACGACCAAAGTAATTTGTCCCCAATAGTACGAAGTTTGAGAACGAATAATTAATTTTTTTATTCGACACTGTCAGAATTTGAGAATTTTCTCCTATGTGAACGGATTTTGATAAATGTCACAACTTGTCAAAACGAAACGAAAGCTAATTTTAAAGGTTTTAAGCGATTTGGAGCCTTTGAGAGGATCGTCGAACAAAAAAACGTTGTATTCAACTCGTTCGTGTGTAAATTGGGCCTTTTTTGGCACTCGTGCGACGCGTGCCAAAAAAGGCCCAATTTACACACAAACTCGTCAAATAAACTACTATTAATTGTTAAAATCAAGGTGTTAAATATTTACGTAGAAACTGTTTAAATTTTTCGGCAGGTTCTTGGTCTGTTGTTTGCTGCACGCTTGTTTATAGAAACATTAGCACTTGACTTCCTAAACATGTTTTATCGCATGTTTTATGGAATACAGGTTGCTACAATTTTATAAAATAAATAGCTTCGTAATAATTTATTTTGAAAATTGACATATTTTTAATAATCAAACCTTATTTAAAAATAATTGTCTCCGCCATTTTTTTTGTTTTCTTCATATCATTTCACAATTATCAGTGTAGTCACAGACATTTCTTAAATTATCAAAAACAAATTGCTTAGATTGTAACAGATGGTGGCATCTCTGTGAAAATCTAAAAGGGAGAACACGAGAATTATTGTTTAAACATGTTGTTAAATATACCACAGTTTAATCTTCATCGTTTTTATTTACATTCATAGACCAAACACATCAAATTTCATTCCAAACTTGCAAGTAATTTTAATCACATTTGACATTCAAACAGTTATGAACGCCTATAAATTTTTAAAAAGTTAGGGAGGGATTACTTTATAAAATAATTCTTTTCGTGCGGTTTTATCAAAAGTTTTAATGTTCGATGTCTTTCGTAATAAAGTTAAAGCGAGCCATTACCCTTTGATGTAAAATTCATTTAACTTTGAACAGAAAATGGTAATTACTAGGTTAACAGTCATAAAAGAGATACAGGCTATATAAGTTAAAATGGAGCATCTGCTTGAACAAATCATAATTAAGTGTTGAAAGTAAACGTTATGGCGAGTATAATAAACAAAAGCTTCGGAATAAATTTAAGTGTGTTAAGAATTCTTAACTTATATACACCCACCAAAGTGACTCGATTTAACAAAGTGCTATCACACATTACATACATTCTCTTCACACTTCATGTTCCAATATTAGGAACACTATATTTTCTACTCGAAGATGTCGACATACACAACTTGGGTGATAGCGCCTTTACTGTTGCCCAGATAATCTGTTTCTTTGCAAAGTTACTTCCTTTCGTGACCAAGAAAGAAAAAATTAAGAAGTGCATTCATTATTTGGAATCACCCATATTTATTCCGCTTCGAGTAAATCATAAAGAAATCATTGATAAAAATGCCAACATTTGTAGGAGAAACTCTATAATCTATTTAACATGCATTTCAAGCAGTTTAATTGTGTGGGTTATGAAACCATTCTTTCTCGAAGACAAGAGACTGCCAGTGGATGTTTGGTTCCCGACCCGGGCAATAAACAATCCCAAGATATTTTATTGCCTGTACATTTATACATTCTTAGGTCAGAATAATTTTAGATGTAGTACAAATAACATTTATCCGTCGTTCTTATTTATTTAGGAGTTGCTTATCCCGCAGTGGCTACTGCTGTAGTTGATCCGTTACTTGCCGGTCTTGCTTTTCTAGCGGCAGGTCAGTTGAAAATCTTGAAAGATAATCTGCAACATCTTAAACAATATGCTGAAGAGGAAACTGTTAATTTACCCCATCCAACTGTACCTTCAGAGTTTAAAGTAATGTTTGAAAAAATTCAACAGTGTGTTGAACATCATAATTCTATTTTACAGTAAGTTCTTTATTTTTTTTTTTTAATAAAATCTAAACGTTACATTTCAGATTTATTAAAGAATATGAAGAATGCTTCTCACATGTGGCATTTAGCCAATTTATCGGAAGCATTTTTGTAATATGCTTCTGTTGTCTGCAATTAATAATTGTAAATTTGTTATCATTTTCGCCATAACATATTAATATCAAATGTTGCAGCTAAAACCCTTCAGTTTTGATTTTATTACTACACTGAACTATTTGGCACTAATTCTTTGTCCAGATATATTTTTACTGTTATTATGGAACAACACTTTCCGAAGAGGTCTCCAATCTTGTTAGGTATTTGTATTATTAATGTCTCATTACAAAAATTATACTTTCAGAGCAACGATTTGATTACTGCTGTCTATATGGGTAGTTGGTATGAGTACGACATAAAATCCAGAAAAGCTCTAATAACCTTAATGGAACGTTCAAAAAATCCTATTACTATTACCGTTGGAAAAATACTTAATTTATCGTTAGCAACATTTACAATGGTATGACTGTAGAATTAGAAAAGTAATTAACAAAGATACACAACTGTATTTTATTACAGATATTACGAAGATCTTATTCATTACTAGCTGTTTTCAACAATGTGAAAGTTTAAATACAAAATTACTTTTGATATAAAATTTTAGAGGTTACCTAGGGCAGTTTGACGTGGTACATACTTTAAATTGTTTTAGAAGAATACAGTATAATAATTGTTCTCCCCGAATAAAATGTAAAACCCAATTCTTAATGAATGTATCACAGAATATTATCCTATGTTATGAGGACGAAAAATGAAATACATATTTCGGACGATTTGCTGGAAATTGCTGAACGAGGCAACGCCGAGCCCAGTAACAACAATGAGTCCGAAATATGATTTTCGTCCGTGCATCATACATAATTTTATGTTCGATTGCAATAAAAACACTCGTAAAAATTTTCATCCCGTTGTCAAAATGACGTTTGATCCATAAACATTTTGACAAAATGCTGGCTGTTAAAATAGTAGATTATACATCGAGGGAGAGAAATGCATGATTTTTCCTAAGGTGCAGTTTGTAGCCAGAGGGCGAAGCCCGAGAGTTACAAAGCACCGAGGAAAAAATAGCATTCTCTCCTGAGGTGTATAGGTATACTATTTTTTTCACAGCCCAAGTAAGATTTAAAAAAAATCCCTTGTTTTCTTAACATTTTAATTTTAAGATTTAAAATTTTAGTAAGTAGTTTCTGAATTTCAATGCCTTAACCACTATTGAAAAGTAAAAATTTATGTAAACAAAATTTAGTTTTTCGTCTGACTCTGCTTTTGTATTTGTGCTACTGATAATTGCAAGATTCTGGGTGAGATGGAGGTAGTAGAACCAGAAGAAATTATTGAAGGAGCTGCTGCTGTTGTTGGCAATTTGTTGCCATCAAAATCGGAAACGTTATAATGACATGACGTACACAAATGTCAAAAAGTGGTGCATGGAGAAGAATGTAGAAACCATCAAAGAGAACGTTGTACTAGTATTCTTTGGTAAGGCCAAAACGTTTAAATCTTCGACTTTATGGGCGCAGTATTCAATGATCAAGGCTTGTATGAGTATCTACGACAATGTTGACATTACCAAATTTTCAAAAATAGCCGCTTTCTTAAAAAGAAATTACTAGGTACCATTAAGCGTCACGAGGGGTCGCGTTCGACAGCCGTCGCAGAAAGTTATCTTGAAGATTCGATTGAGAACAAGACAACCATTGCTAATAAAGTGCTGCAGGGTTCAAACACTGTGAATAATGTTGTGAAAGACACTTTAAATTTAATAATAATAATAATAATAAATTTAAAAAAAAATTATTTTTTTTAATAAATTAATATATTTCCTACAGGAAGCACCCAATTACAGGAAATAATGTGCTGAGAGCACGGTACATACAACTAGATTACAAGCTGATAAGTCATAATAATGATCTCAACTCTTTAAAGACAACAGCGTCAAGAATTGTTTTCAGAGAGTCAAAGTGAATGTCACACCTTGTAGCGAACTGATTAAAGTTGTTACACATTAAAATAATCGGCGACTTAAGCAATACATTTGTTCTGTAAATAGGAATATAAAACGTAGTGTAGTTTCGACTATTCATGCGAGGAACATGAAAGTTAATTTTGCGTAAAAGAAATGAACAATCAATTTTGTGATGTACAAGCTTATACAGAAATGACACAACAGCATTTACTTTGCGAGTATACAAAGACTTAAGCTGAAACCTACCTAATAACATGTTGTTATCATAATTTCTTACAGGGTAAACACCGTCAAGTTGAAAACTTAAAAACTTCAAAAATTTTCGTTGGAATTTCTCGAGTTCATTTATAAACTAGGCAAAAATGAATAGGGAATTACACAATTTTTCTTGGAAAGCAAAATAATTGCCCCAATCCTCCCACGTATTCTTAAACACAAGATAAATTTAAAATGTTACAAGTACTTGAAACATTACATTTAATGTGTATATTAATATATTTTTACCACATTTCATTACAAATTTTAAACTGTATTTATAAAAAATTCAAAAATGGAAAAATTCCCTATTCATTTTTGCCTAGTTTATTTGTTATGTATATCGGATACCATATAGGTGAACAATATTCCAGTTGAGATCTAATCAATGATGTGTACAGTAGCAATAGAGTTTTTGGATTGCTGAAGTCTTTACAATTTCTAAATACAAATCCATACGTTTTTAAAGCTTTGCTAACAATATTGTTAAGATGATTATTAAAATTTAATTCCGTATCGAAAGTGACACCCAAATCTTTGAATTTGTAGACTCGTTCTAAACGATGTTGGTCAATTATATACGTATGTTCCTTGACAGAACGAATCCGGGAATATGAGGATACAAAACATTTAGCAGTATTCAAAGAGAGCCGATTTTGAGAGGACCATTCAACAACAGCGTCTAAGTTATTTTGTAGTAAATTAAAATCACTATCAGATTCGATTCTAATAAACAATTTAAGATCATCAGCGAAAAGCAACTTTTCACAGGTAATAACATTGACCATATCGTTTATGAAAAGTAGGAATAGAAGAGGTCTAAGGTTTGAGCCTTGCGGAACGCCTGAGGTCGGTGTAAAGGACTTGGATACAAAGTTTTGGTAGGTGACATAGTGGCGCCTATCTAGCAGATACCTATGACCGAAATAAGGCAAGTAAAGAATTATCAAAACCAAACAATTCAAGTTTTCTGAGTAGAATGAAATGATCGATTTGGTCAAACGCTTTCTGAAAATCTGTATATAGAACGTCCACTTGATATTTAGAGTCAATTGCCTCTGAAACGTATTGCGAAAAATAAGCGAGGTTGGTAAGTGTTGATCTTCTTTCTACAAATCCGTGTTGATGAGGTGAAATATAGTTCTTTACGCCTGCATAAATGCGTTTATATAATATAGATTCTAAGATCTTTGAAAAATTACATATTATAGAAATGGGTCTAAAGTGTTCGATGTTTGACAAATCTCCTTTTCTAAAAATCGGTGAGACCCGTGCTTGCTTCCAAACTGTGGGAAAAGTTGAAGATTTAATTATCAAGTTGAATATCGAAAACAGTGGTGTTACAAATATTTGAGCACAATCCCGAAGAAGGAAACTTGGAATCTCGTCAAGCCCAGCAGTCATGGAGGTTTTAAAAGATTTTAGTGAAGATATTATTTCGTCTTCGGAAATTTGTGTAATTGAAATTATATTATGCAAACTAGCTGACCCGGTGAACTTCGTATCACCTACAATCGCTGTTCGTTAGTCTCGTTAAAACTCAAAAACGGCTTCACCGATTTGAATATATTTTTTTTGTAACATTTTGATTGGCCATAATCAATCCTAATCAACCTTCCAACTTCAATTCATCGAGATCAATCGTACTGGCTATATTTTATACGGTTTGAATTTCGTTTGGTTATTAAATGAAACTTGTTTACAATTCCAATGAATTTAATGTTTTGATGAAATATAAATACAATTGGTACCACTGTAATCTAAACGCATTTCCGGTTGTCAGCTTTGACAGAATTGACAGGCGAATTTGACGTTTACGTGGTATCATTCTTTCCAAATTAGAAGAAGAGTGGTCGATCCGGAGGGTAACCCAATATTTTAACATCGCGAAGAACTGACCCGACAGACGTTGTCTTGTCTAAATTTCATACCTAAATTTGTTTGTGATCGTTTTGTGAATTTGGGAAAAGCTATTGGAAATGTGTAAACAATGTAAAAATGAAGAATTTTACATGTGAGATGAATTCTATTCTACACTGCTGAAATGCAGGAAATGTGTGATGTGCCTGGAATGTGATTGTGATGTGAGTTGGAACCATGCGGTTTTGTTCCAGAATTTAAGTCACCATTTAATTAAGTTAGAATTTCATGTCCAAACAAATGATTTATTTTCTTCCATTAAATTTGAAATCACAATGAATCTCAAGCAGTTTTATTGGGTGATTCAAAATGATTGTGAATAAGTATTGCAACTATGTACGAAAATTTATGTGGCAACTGTGTGAGTGGGATAGAGTTGACATTTGTATGACATTTCATCAGCGTGCATTTGATTTTTTTAATTCCATTACACATTGATTTGACAACTTTCAAAATTGCGCGACTATGAACTGTCAAAGAAATGTCAACTCTATCCTACCCACACAGTTGCCACATACATTTTCGTACATAGTTGCCAGATTTATCCACAATTATTTTGAATCACCCACATTACGATTTCGATTGCAAAGATTGATGTTAAAGTAAACAATCCGATTGGTTTGATTCTCAATTTCACAATCAGCTGTCAAATGACATTTATGCATCTAGGCAAATAAATTGGAATAGAAATAAAACAACTACATACTACATTTGTTGGACAGATCGCGAAACAATACAAATGTAATTTTATTTTGTTTTACTGGATTGCGTTTTTCCAGATTTTTCTTTAAATCTTCCAGATTTTTTTAAAATTGAAAACAAAAAAAAAAGCATCACGCAAATATGTAGCTCCTATTGTCAGTTATGATCAAGAGTGCATACAAAAATTATAATTTTTGAAATTTGTCCGAATTTTCCGATTTTCCTTTGTAATTGTCCCGAATTTTTTTTCCGAAAACTTATCGAAAACCCTAGCAAACAAAAAAAGATTTAAGCATAGTCATCGTTCGAATCCTGAGTTATGGTCTTGAGTTCATACAAAAAAGCACTTTCAGTTTTCCCCGAATTTTTTTAATTTAGTTTTTCCAAATTTTTCTACAAATCTTCCAGATTTTTTTTCTATTGAAAACATTCAATTGAGTTATTTCCATCCCTGGGCATATAGAACAAAAAAAAAGAATTAATGAAATATGTCGTTCTTATCGTCAGTTACATTATTATGATCGAGAATGCATACCTACATAAATTATATTTTTTGCTGTTTGCCCGAATTTTTCGACTTTCCTATGTAATTGTCCCAATTTTTTTTTCCTGAAAACTTTTTCACGACTATAACGAACAAAACAAAAAAAAAATAATGCATATCCATCACAAAAAAGCACTTTCAGTTTTTCCCGAATTTTCCAATTTTCCGGGCAACTTTTCCAGTTTTTCTTTACATAAAAACCTCATACGGATTGTTACAAATATTAAAAAAAAAAAAAATTGCCAAATCGTTCCAGCCGTTCCCACAGAAAAAAGCACTTTCAGTTTTTCCCGAATTTTCCAATTTTCCGAGCAACTTTTCCGATTTTTTTTTCTTTTTAAACCACCCCTGAAGTAAAGCGAACAAAATAAAAAAATAATTATTCAAATCGGTCGAGCCGTTTTTGAGTTTTAGCGAGACTAACGAACGGCGATTCATTTTTATATATATATAGATTAGTGTCAACAACTCTCTTCGTATATTCAGGATCGGATGCTAAATATACTTGATTGAAAAAAGAGGAAAATGCATCAACAATGTCTTGAGGTGAGGATAGCGTTAGATGATCAAAATGCATCGTGCCAGGTATTCGAGAACGGCCCTTTTTCTGGTGAATGTAACCCCAAAATCTTTTCGGATCTTTCGACAGTTTACATTCAATGGACAACATATATTTTTTGTAGGAAGCAGAAATTAAAAGTTTACATTTAGACCTATATCCTTTAAATTCATTGTAATGTCCAAGATCCTTGGATCTCTTGTATTTACGGAAAAGCCTGTGCTTCATCTGAATTGTCTTTATGATCTCCCTGTCGAACCAAGGTGGATATTTTCGACTTTGGTTTATCAGACGGCGTTTAGGGACATGCAGGTTGAATATTTCATGTAACTTGGCATAAAAAGAAGAACATGCAACATCAACATCAATCAAATTATTGAGAAACGACCAATCCGTCTGCAATAGAGTATCATATAGTTTGGAAAAATCAGCTTTCTTGAAGTTGAAAAATGACGCTCCTTCATTTACGCTGAAGTTCATAAATTTTGGGGTTTGATGTACAAAATATATATCCAGAAACGGATGATAAGAATCCTCATCAACCAGCTGAAAATTTGATTTGAGCACTTCGCAATTGAAATTAGCAAAAACGAGATCAAGTATACGCTGAGAGGTGTTCAGTATACTGTTGTATTGCCCAAAGTTTACAAAGTTTTGGAAGTTTCGCAGAACTGTAGCGGATCTGTTGTAAACATTGGTACTAAAAGTAGGTGTATTAAAATCACCTAGAACGATGACTTTGTTCTCGTGTATTTTATGCATGCTACTAAGTATCTCGAAATAATGTTCAAAATCAAAAAAGCGGGTGTAAGGTGGAATGTACACAACTAATATTATCATAGAGGAGGAACCATTAATTGAGATACTGACTCCTACTGTATCGATGGATGGGATAGAGTCGGAGAGCGCGGCAGTGTTTAGCCTATTACTGGAAAATTTGTTATTTACAGCAATAAGAACGCCACCTCCGTTTTTTACAGCAAGTGATGAGAAGTTTCTGTCATTTCTATATACTGTATATGAGTTACAAAAAAGTTCATCATCAGTAATATCGTTGGACAGCCACGTTTCAGTTACAGAAATAATGTCATACTCAAGGGTATAGATGTTGTTGTAGAATTCACAGATCTTGGGACGTAGGCCTCGCACATTTTGATAGAGTGGGTTAAACGTCTTACAGTCCGAGGGGAGAGTAACCTTCCTTATGTTGTAGTTGGTTCCACTGCCACCTGCAGAAAATTCTCAGTAGTTTTCTTTGGAAAGTAGTACTTGTTGACGTATGTGTTGGCAGGTCAAAAGTCGGGGTCTCGGATTGTAGGTAGAAGGTGAACCGGAGCTTTAACGATAAAAGCGCTGGAGGTTGGTTTTCTATTAAGGTTAGCGGGTTTCTCCACTTCAAACGAAGCATCTTGGTCAAGTTCTTTAAGCACGGCTAAAATGTCATCAACTTTCTGATCAGCCGATAAGTTGGAAACGTATGTCCCAGCAAAACTTCTGTAGGGGTACAAGCTTAGCTTTAGCTCCTATTAGAGTTGAAGAATTTTTTGAAACAAAACGTTTGTTGCTTCTGACATCCGGTATGCTAGAAGGAACTGTAGTCTTATGTTGGTTGGAGGAATTAGATGTTTTTTGTTGGTTTGTAGCAACAAAATCAGAGGAAGAGGCAGCAAGAGCGTACGATTTCGGCAAATTAGTTGTAATCACAGAGGCGTCGATAGAGATGGATTGTAATTGCCTGGTGATGTCAGCGTTTTTTCCCGCTTCTTTCGGACGACAAATCTCCAAATTGGGTGAATTTGCATTTTGAAGTTTTTCTGTACCACTGGGTTGAGAAATATTTACAAAGGACTGACGCACAAGCCGCTTTCGAATTATTAGTATTATTATAAACTGTACTATCGGTGGCCAAAGAACTATCCGAGAGTGTATTGGTTTTTACTTCAATATGAGATCGGCGTTTCTCAAGTGCAGATTTAAAGGACGGAGAAGCTTGCTACGATGTCATAGAAATCAACAAATTTTCCCGGCTGTGAAAAACTTCCTTATTAACAACCCTTAACTGTTGTCGATTGTTGAACGTTATTCATTGCTTAACAACATAGCGGACGAAAAATATTTTTTTCCCTACCGGTTAGAAATGTAGGCTGTGGATACCTCATTTGAGGTGAGAAAATTCAATTTTCTCGCTAAGGTAAGAAAGTTAATCATGAAATGTTTATGGTAAAACTGTACCAAAATACTGTACCAAATGTCAAAAGTGTCAAAATTGAAATAAGTTATTGATAAATGAAAGCCAATTCAATAAAGCAACTTGGTACAGATCAATCATATAATCTGGAAAATAAACAGATAAGCTAGGTAAGTAGGTACTTTACCCTGTTTATATAAAATTTTAAAACAAACGCCAAATCTTCAAATGCGATGACAAGTTTAAATTAAACAAATAACCCAGCCTACTATTCAATTCTCAAAATTTTCGTTTTAATTAGGAATATAACCATCTTTTTTTGACTTTTTTCAAGGAAGTTGTGCCGGTAGGGAAAAAATAGTATTCAAACCTTGTTAAGAAAGTGCCCTTACAGACCTTAGGCACTTACAAACCTCGCCTACGGCTCGGTTTATAATCTTTGCCTGCGGTGTGCAAGAAAGCACTTTCTTACCTTGGTTTGAAATATACTATTTCGGCCTAGGACAAAAAATAGTGCTTTGACGAAAAGATGACGTTTTCTTCGGCCAGATATTCAAACCGAAAAATACTAGTTTATGGTACAATTGACTAAAAACAATCTTTTCGTTTTGAGAATGTTTTTTTCTGGATCTTGTAATTATGGAGGAAGAATTTCAAGTAATCTGAAGAAAATGTCATGTGGTTCTGGGATGTTTGCAAAAATCTGCATACAATATGCATATGCTACCACAATTCGGTACAATACAGTAATTTTTTCTTCAAACGTCCGTAAATTATGACATTATCCTGCTGCATTGATAATGCTTCATTGTCATGGCATCTAACGAGCTGACGAGCGGCAGATAAAGTTATTATCTCCGCTGAGAGCGGCAGATAAAGTTATTATCTCCGCTGAGGGCGTGCGTGAAGTTATTATCTCCGCTGATGAGCGGCAGTGAAGTAAACTAGCTAAATCATTTGAAATTCCTACCTGGTTTCTTAACATGTCTTAAATAATTTGTTATAAAGGTTTGAAGAAAAAATAGTATATGTTATTCGAAGCAAAAATGGTTTTATGTGCTTTGGCTGGTTTGTCTGTCTCACTGCGTTCGGCAGCCAATCTACCAGCCGCAGCACATAAAACTTCATTTTTGCTCCTCATAACATAATATACTATTATTGTATTTACAAAGTGTCTCTAAAAGAACGTACATCAAGGGTCCTGTGGAATTGTGTGGTTCTATAATTTTATTGTGTCAAATTATAGTTTATTTTTTCTTATTGACAATTATCACAATGTTGTAAGTTGGCAATTTGTTATGCATTAGGCTTATAAATAAGTAGTCATTTTTTGGGTTATATTTAGGAATACATTTGTAAAGATTTATTAACACAGAAATATTTGCATTAAGGACATGAAATACGCTTCTCATGTTCGATATAATACTATGGACAAAATTGATGTAACCAATAAGAATTAATTAATAACAACTAGTGATCAAGTGCTCAAAATCGGCTTACATAGTTCCAAAGCATATTTGTAGCTGACGTTGTAGAGTAGTAGCATTTAACGATTCATTTATTAAAATTTCATTGGTAATTTTTCAAAACTGCTACTAACGAATATGTTCTCCTCAAGACCTGAAAGTTTTTTTTTTCGTAAAAGAAACTGTAGGATAATCTTTCAACAGTAATCACCATTGTAAATGTTTCTAAAGATAAAGGTAGTATCTTTCCAGCAGTAATAAGCATTGGAGTTTTGGAACGTTCCATTAAAGTAATTAACGCTTTTTGTGATTTTAGATCATAATTGTACCATTGTCCCATGTATATACCATTTGTCAAGCTGTTGTTCTGTAAAATAAATTGTCTAAATGACTTGTTCAAATAGAGTAAAATTAAAACATACTACTTATCAATCATGGAAAATGCAACACCTAGAAATAGTGAATATATTTCGATGAAACATTAATTAGGTGTTAACTAAAGATAAAATGATGATAATTTGAAAGAAATACCTGAAGAAAATACCCGTATCTTTTAGGTTATTCTTATCCGAATATGAATTTCTTTTTATTCTTGACGATCAGTACTTATTGCAGCATTTAAAATGTGTTAATGCTATACTATGCCTCCAGTACGAAGACGAGCTCACTAGCAGCACGTAACTCATTTTGAAAGAGACCGCATTATCGAAATACGAGCACCAGGTCTTTCCTATAGGGCAATCGCTCATCATGTGGAACTAAATGTGGCCACTGTGTTACGGTGTTGTCGTGCCTGATTTGAAGGCCAGTGTTACTGAAACTTTCACCGTTTTAAGTATCTTAGTTATGGCCCAATTATTGTACAAAGTTTCATCAAAATATGCTATTTCTAGGTGTTGCATTTTCCATGATAAGTAGGTACACTTTTAAAGAAAATTTGGATTTCTGGATCAACTTTTTGTCATGTAATATAATACATACTTCTTCAAACAGTTTTGTTCCATAATAACAGTAAAAATATAATTGGCCCAACATAATCAGGATGTAACCTACATATGACATAGCGCTGAAACTAACAAATTCCACCTGAAAACATGAATTAGTAAATTTATATATGATATAAGATTGTTTACCATGCTCAGTTGCAAACAACAGAAACAAATTGCGACCATACTTCCAGCAAATTGACTGAAAACGACTATAGAGAAGCACTCTTCAAACTCTTTTACAAAACTGAAAGTATATAATGTTTACGGAAAATTCGACATGAAGCGAATGGGTCTTATTACACTAATATGGCGTTATGATGGACGATACATTGTTGAATTTTCTTATATAGAATTTTACATTTTGTTAAATCGTCTGCATTGTAGTTTTTTGTAACTTCTAATTCTGTCTGTTCACCGAGGTGTTGGAGATCGTTTTTTAAAATTTTTAATTGACCAGTCGCGTGGAAAGCTAAACCTCCAATTAACGGGTCGATTAAAGTTCCAGCAAGTCCAGCATATGAAATTGCTAATAAAAGTTAATTCTGTTGTAAAAATTTAACACATTTATACAATACCTATAGCAAGAAATAAATAAACAGCGATGTAAATCCAATTTTCTGAAGTTCTGAAAGGTAACCACATATTCAGTGGTAATCTTTGACTGTTCAAGAAGAGTGGTTTAATAATGAAACTTGCAAGCCCTCCAATGACACCAGTCAAAAATATTAGCGAGTTTCTTCTGCAAACTTGGATACAATTGTTGATAATATTTTTTCGGTCGGTGTTTCCACATAGGAGTGTCGTAAAATAAGTATCTCCAAAATAATTAATGCAGTTCTTGATTCTTTGGCCGTTTACGAGAAACGGCAACAACTTGATAATCCAGCAAATCGTTTCCGAGAGAAATGTAGCTGTGTTGTTAAGTTGCAAAATATCTAGATTTTCTTCCACGATGAAATTTAAAATGGATAAAAATGGAACAATGATTATGAAAAGAATGTACATAACGTAGGCTTGAACTTGACGGAAATTGCTGTGTTTCTCACATGGGTATAATCCGAGAGTTTCCATAACAAATATGTTAATATTAAAACTTTGTTTAATTATATCATTCATGGTTCTTTTATATGTATAATTGTTGGCCTCTAACAAGATCACGACAACTGACTTTGACTGTTTAATTTCGGCTTTTAAAACTTATTTTATTGCGAGACCTTTATGTAATTCTCTCTAATTACAGATCAAATCAAATAAATTTTACATCAAAGAGCATCGAATTTATAGGTAAGACAGTTTGATGGCCAGAATCACGAATTTCGTGATACTTTAATTGAATACAATGAAATAAAAATTCTTTTTAAAACTTCTGGACTTCTGAATATAAAATTTTAATTTCATTTCGTTTGTTTGTATTTTTATTTCTATAGTCACAAAGGGTCTCAGTTTTGCCTAAACCGCACCTTATCTTATTCGAAGTGAGTGCTTAGATATTATGTATTAATATAATAATTTAATAACATAGGGCCGGTTGCATCAACGTGAGTAAAATTTAACTACAAATTAAAATATACGAAAACATTGTTAGTAACAATAAGTAACTAACGTAACGAAGCATTTTAACCTACAGTTAACTTTAACTGGCGTTGGTGCAACCGGCCCATAAAAATGTTGTTTTGAACTTTTTTACAATGTGGTGAGTAACGTCTAACCATGAATATACAGTGCGAGTGTAAATTAAGGAATTAAGGATATACAGGCTGTTTTAAAAAACGGCCAGCACTATAACTTTGCTATTGATGACCCAAATGAAAAAAATTATACAGAAAACAAAATGACTAAAAACATTACAAACCTGAGTAAGCGTATAATTTTTACACCATCCATCATGGGCAAGTTTTATTTTTCAAATAGTAACTTATAATTTTTTAAAATATTCTGCAAGAGTTTTTTTTCTGATTGTAATGGGAATGGCTTAAAAAAAACAATACAACTTGATAACAAAATTTTTGAGAAACAAAGGAAAATATGTTGCATCAAAATTAGATGTACATACTGTTGTATTAAAAAAAAAATGCGTACACCTATTATTTGCCTGCGTAATGTTGTTGTTCTGGCGTCTTTTAACGTCATACTGTGACACTTAAGTTACTCAAAAATTCCAATACCAAAAGTTTCTGAACAAGAAAAGTGGGAATTTAGTGCAGTGCCACGTAGACTAAATCACTAAATGTGGTTAGAAACGCAAACGGCGCCGCGGCCAAATATTAATGTAATATTAAAAAGCAAGACATAACCTGTCTTCTAACTTTTGTCAAAATGACAGAAAAAGTCCGTATTGAAACGACACAAAAACCTACAATAATACTTGATTTAAATGGTGTACGCGATTAATTTAAATTTAAATTCGACAAGCCTTTACGCCCGTAAATGCAAATACAGTGTGGAATAAAATGATTTACATCTAGGTAGTTACCTTTGGAATTTTTGCACATGTAAATTTTCCCGTACCGCTCCACTTTTTTTTGCGAAGTGCCGAACTATTAGTTCTGTCAATAAATGTCATCAATCGAATGGACAATTGGTACAATTTACTAAATTGAATTAACAAACGTTGGTAGACACTTTCAACACTAGCTGTGACTTGCTTTTGTTAGCTCCTTTTTAATTTCAATCTCAACTTTGCATTCATATCATCGCTTCGCAATAAATCACATTTGGAATTTCGATATTGAGATTAGGCTTTCTTTTTTTTTTGTAGAGCGGCATTTCGTATTTTTACAAAGGTAATGCAAAGGTAACTAGATGTAAATCATTTTTTCCACACTGTACATACAGGTACAGGGTCGCTATTAAGTATGGGTACAGCTGTTTATTTTAAAAAGCCCTTTGTAGGATCTCCGTGAAACTTGGTATACCCTTAGGAGGATTTAAATTCTATTTAAACGTATTTTTTTCAATTTTGTACCGTCATTTGTTTTTGAGATACAAGGCCATTTCATTTTTTTTTTTAAATGGGATTATGGGTTAAATTTAACGTTTTTGAATAAAGCCATAAAGCAATAAATGCTTTTGTCGTTGCACGTTTATGCAGACAATAAAGATTTTCACAAAAACTCTTGGTTTTTTCACAATTTTATTTAACCAAGCAAATGACATTTAAATCAAAATTTACGAAACTGCACAGCTAACCATGTTTCATGCTTTTTTAATCAAAAAACAAATGTCCACGTTAACTTTGCGAGTGTATTGTTGGTTGCATTTGGAATTCAATCGGGCTCATTGTCACTTGTAAAATACCCTGCATACACTTTTCTATCGTATGATCAAAAAGTCTTTGGATCAGGGTTGCCGTGGAATTAACAAGCTATCTATAAAATTATTTATTTTAATTATTTTTGACATTTACTTGACAACTTTCAAGTTAGCAGGTTATAATTCAAAATGTTTCAACAAAAACATATAATTTTTATTATTAAATGATACTACAGTAATTGAAATCGTGGTGAAAATAGTAATTAGTGGAGTAACGTTAGATTTTTATTTCGAAACCGGTAGCAAGAGCTCGGATTTGAACGAGATTTTTTTTATGTATTATAAATAAAATATATTAAAACCTTTATAGGATAACAATTGCCGCTCATTGTTTGTTTAATTAATTTATTGATTATTTATAATAACTGAAATTTTCCAGTTAGAAATCGTAATTTTCGCAAGAAAAATACTACAGGACACTGTATGATTCAGTGACGGCTCGTGTTTCGCGAATATGGGTCGGCCGAACATGGGTAGATCGGTAAAGCTCTAATTAGTCAATTTAACTTTTTGATAGGCATCCGCGTGACAAATGTAGGTTCATAATTAAAAAAATGTTACATAGTAAAACTAACAAGTGCAAGTTGCATATTAATCAAAAAATTAAATCTTACGACAAGAACCACGAGGAGGTCTAGAGCATTCTTGCCAGGAAAGGAAATAGGAAAATAGGATGTAGGAAAAGGTCAGGTTCGGGGGTAGATCACAAAAAAAAAATTCTAAAAATTAAAAAACAAAATAAATTCTAAAAATTGGAATAACAAATTATAAAACTCTGAAAACAAAAATAAACTTCTCAAAATTAAAATAAAACCCTTAAATCTAATTAAAAAAAAAACAATAAATAAACTGAAAACATAAAACAAACTACAAAAACAACTAAATAATTTTCTGAATAAAAACCTATTCATATTTGTATATTAAATCAATTTTACGCGATTTTGTCGTTGCAAAATCATCAAGAATTTTTGTATAAAAATTTTCGTCTTTAATTAATTCTTTAACCAACCCTCGTTCAATTGCTAAAACCGACAAATTATTTAAACGGGATTGGGACATTGTATTTCTACTGTAGGATTTCACACGTTTTAATGCCGAAAAACTTCTTTCTACCGATGCTGATGTTGGCAGGAGAGATACAATTAAACAAAACAATTTATATATTTCCGGAACATCGGTAATGATATCATTTTTATGAATGAATTCTATCATTTCTCTAACGGTAGGTGAATTACCAAAAATTAATTTATCCGAATACAGAACTTGCAACTCCCTTTTTAATCTTTCATTATTAAAGAAACCTCGATAATTATTAATTAAAGAATTAAGTTGTTTTTCGGGAAAATTACGACTGAACACATCAAACTTATTGCTGTCAATTAATTCCAAAAAATTAAGGGATGAAATGTCTTTAAACCGTATTTCAATTTGATTTATAAGTAAGTCTAAAATTTCGAAAAATAATAGTTTCTTAGACAAGTTATCTGTTAAGTCAGTCTTGTGTCGCTTAGCGGACGGAGGCAATACATCCTGCATTTTTTTAATTTCCAAATTAAAATTATTAAAATAGTTATCATTTCTAAAATTTTTTAGAGTTGCTACAAGTGAAATTATTCTTTCATTACAGTACGTTATATCGGATAACCTATTTTGGATTATGGAAAAAACGGTTTCTGTATGAGTGAAAATTAAATGAAAAGTATGTAACAAAAACACGAAATCAAAGTCGGTCAACAATTTTTTAAAACCGATAGATTCCCGTATCGAAATGTCATCCCATTGGTCTAAATTTTCAATTATGTGATCAAAAACTTCAATTAAATTTGTTCTTTTATCGAATAACGTATTGACAACGCGAGATTTAAAGTTCCACCTTGTCTCGGAGTTACTTGGTAATCTTTTTTTACAAATTGAATCCAAGAGGTTGGTACGTTTAGTAGATTTTGTAAAAAATGCAGAAAATCCCGAAACGTTTGAGAAAAAAATTCTACATTCTTAATTTGTTTACACGAATCTTGCAATACTAAATTTAATTTATGGGCGTAACAATGTGTAAAAAGTGCTTGAGGAGCAATTGATTTAATTTTCTTTTGTAAACCGTTAAGCTCTCCTGCCATCACCGCTGCCCCATCATATGTTTGTCCGACTAATTTTGTTTCAATATTAAAATGACCAAAATTTTGTTGCAGCAGACTGAAAATGTCATTTGCAGTTCGACCATCGCTTACGTTAAAAAATCCGAGAAACCTTTCCAAAACTTTACCGTTGCTAACAAAACGAAAAATAACAGACATCTGTGAAAAACATGTGATATCTGTAGTCTCGTCTATTTGCCACGAAAAACATACGGCGCTGTTAATTTCATCATAAATGGTTTTCATTACAATTTTTGTTACCGAGTCGATTAAGTCGTTTTGAATTGTTTTTGATAGCCCAGTAAAAACAGGAGATAAAGAAGGATCTATAAATTTATTAAAATTTTCATCTAAAGTAGCGGCAAACTCTTTAAAATTACCTTGATTATCTGAATGTACCGATTCATCATTACCCCGGAATCCCAATTCTTGTGTAGACAAAAAAATTGTCATATTTATTAAACGTTTAACCATTTCTCGATTTTCCCGGACCTTTTCATTGTATTTTTTAATATATTCTTTATGACCGCTGTCGATTGCATTTACAATATTTTGTTTATCGAACAATTTAAATTTTATTGCCGAATGTGTATGTTCTTTAGACATTTCGTGTTTAACTAAAGCGCGATGAATTTCTTTTAAATTGTCGTACCCTACCGAATTGTAAGGATTTTTATTTACCGAAAAGAGTACACAATACCAGCAAAACAATTTATTACGAACCTGGCTGCCCGTTAACCATATATGTTTCTGGTACAGAGTTTTAGAAAACGCGCGATTATGACCACTTTTCGATTGTATTAAATCAACCATTGAGGGTTGTGGAACTGGCAATTTCTTCACAAATATTTTGTCATCATAAGACAATGTATGAAATTTATTGTGATGAACCAAGTGGGTAATTCAAAATTCCCTCCAAGCGGCCATCTCATTTTTTTTTTCTACCAACATACGCAACGAAAATAAAACCCGCGAAATTCAAAAATGGCCAAGATCGCGTGATCGTACCTAGTTAATTTCCCTACGTTGTGTTTTTTTTTTTTTCAAATTAAACATTACCAGATTCATTCCAACAGGGTTTGTGAACCACACAGAAGAGTGCAAATAAAACAACACAATAATTAAAACCAGCTATTTATTCAAAGTTATGATTTTCGTTAACGCCGGGATTAATGAATAATAAACGTCTCGGGAGAGGGCACCCAAGTCTCCCCAAATGTGAGAAGACTACTCATTTAGAACTCTAGGAAAATGGTGAGCTCTGGCCATTCCCCTAGACCCCCGAATGAGGCTCCGCTAAAACCTCTCCTGAAAATACGAACAAGCCGAAGTGACAACGTGGACGAGACAGTTAGTGAAATTGAGCAAAACTGATTTCATAAACAACACAATTCAAATTCAGAAAAACAGGAGGGTCATGTACATTACAACAAAACAGTTACTTCGGACCGTTCGAGCGAGAGCTGGCACTAGGCGAGAACTTCAGCATGTCCTTTTTTTTCAGTTAATTTACAAAATGCGGCAGATACGCTATAGAAGGAGTGAGTGGCCTTGTATGGTCCGGTGGTCTGTGGTACCTATCCTTAAGACTTTAACATTCCCCGCCTACCCGTGATTTAGTGCTAAGGGAAAAGTCCTAACTGCTTTACGTTACGTCAACAAATGGAGGTACTCTAAGTTCATCGGTTGAAGTGAACATGACTTTTCCAAAACAAAAGAAAAACAAAACGCGCTTGTCAGGCTACACAGACTTAGGGAAAATAGACCTGATCACATTTCCGGAAGTGTGCCATGGAGCTCGGGTATAACCCAGCATTCAACAAGTCCTGCCAAGCGTTAGGTTTTTGGGTCTCCCTTGGGGTGCAAATTTTATGAGGACCGCGAGGCCGTGTTCAACGCTTGGAGGTTAGAGGAAACAAAACCCCTCAAACAGAGAGAGACCCTCGCGGTAAGGTCAAGAATTTACATTTACAGCAAACTGGAAAAAGCAAACAAAAAAAGAAACGCGACAAATATTTGTTGACAGAGCTATCTAAGAACACTTTCAAATTGGGATGGAAAAATGGTAACAACCATTAACACATACATAAAAATAAAAAAAAACATAGTCCGGTCGACCCTAGCATATTAGAGCCGGTTTGTCGCCACGGGGGGCGCCCTGAATAATAGGAGGGCGCCCCGGGACTAAATGTAGTAGATCCCTAGCTAAGGAAAACCCACGGAGACACCTGAAATATAAACACATTTGGTTGCTACCGGGATGGAAAGTGGAAACTTTGAAGTTTTGATTAAAGTGTTGAACAATAACTAAGTCTTTATCACACCAAAAGCGTCACTCGGAATAATCAAAAGGGGATCAAAATGAAGGAGTGCGCTTATAAAAAGTGAAAAACCACAGACCCACGCTAAACTTGGCGCCCTTTTTCTTTTAGGAACGTTAGTGAATTGTTACCCCTGAGTTTACAAAAAAACGTGATCCGGACGATTTTATAAAATTTGCAAAGCTAGAACCAAGCTGCCTTACGCTCCTTCGCAAGCTTATAAATGTTAAAAGCGTAATACATGGGGATGGTCGAGATAATTGTAGATTTTGTAAAGCATGGTGGAGATCCACGTGCGACCCATTTGTGTCTTATTATTGTTAAACTACATTTCGCGTGAAGCAGAATTAATTTTAGTACCCCAAACACATACCTAGTTCAAAAACCGAAGCTGCACAGCAACCTCTAGCACAGTTCAATAAACAAAAACAACTAAAATTGCACAATTTGAACACAGAAAAATACATCGTACTTCTGCACTACTCTGCAGTCAAGACAAAAGTGCCCAAAAAAAAACATGGCCGTTCATCCCCTGTCGACTTTCACCCACGCCCCCAAGCGGTCACCGACGATACCGAACACCGGTAATTCTATAGCTTTCATTGGCGGTTAGTTTTGAATTCAAAAGCGGTTATCTCATTATTTACCAATAAATAGTTAATCAAATCGGCATTGGTACTCACAACATCTTTTACATTTGCCATTGTCGATGTGTTTACCTACTTACCACTTACACTCACAATTTAAATAATACTATAATAATTAATAACAGATTAAACACACAAAACAGAAACAAAAGACGATACGTTAAACGGTTAGGAGCAGACGTGAATTTGAAATTAAGGAATTAAACTACGCAAACGCAAACTCTAAGGTTCTCGATGATAAAATAAATAAGGTAGCGACAACTCATTGTTTTACGGGATGTTTGTATCGTGTCACGGGATGTTTGTATCGTGTCACGGGATGTTTGTATCGTGTCGATTAACTTGCATATTGCATAGACTCCAAATTAAGTGAGATGGAAATATTGGCGCAACCGTTGTCGTTACCTTAGCAAACTCAGTTTAGCAGCGCCACAGCGCTGAAACAGCTGTCGGCCAAATTAACTTTTGCCGGGGTTGTGTGAAACGAGCTAAGCTATCCGTTACAAGTTAGAGCAACATAACTTAAGATTGGTGAGACGAGACAGCTGGACGTACTTCTGAATGTATTCATCGTTTCAAAATCGCAGTGCAAAGATTAGTCTGTGTGCACTCGGCAAATACGTCACTGGCCGACCCTTCCCCTTCCTTGGCCGAATGTATTTATTACCTATTTAATAAACACTTGCCGCAGGAGCCTAGGAACGGCTTTGTCAATTATTGCCGTAGTTTTGTAAATATTCGTATGCATTTAATTTTTGTAATGGTGAAAAAATAACTTTAACTTCAATATCTAATTTAAATTGGTCTTTACTGAGGCAATTAAAAAAAAACGATGAAGGCGAACAGACATCATAATTTATGTTTAGTAGAATTTTGCGTTTATTAAGTGGATTTTTATTTACACACACATTTTTTTTTTCAAAACTATCCTGGATGCGTTTAGGTATTTATACTACATAATATGTGTATTTACAGCACATACGGTACACAGTACAATGTAATTAGGTACGAGACAGAAATGTAAATTGTAATTTAAGTTGTTATTTGTCTTTGAAGAAAAATAACGTAAACATTTTTTTATCAGAAAGTATGAAAATAAAATTCGTAATTTTGTGTGGTACGGGCCGTACCACACAAAATCAATATAACAAGATACTCTTCCCAAGGTCATTCTACAATGGGTAGAATAAATAATAAGTAGAAAATAATAATCATACCAGTGACGGCTCGTTAGGGGCGGCCGACTCTGCCGCCCCTAACGAGCCGTCACTGGTATGATTATTATTTTCTACTTATTATTTATTCTACCCATTGTAGAATGACCTTGGGAAGAGTATCTTGTTATATTGAAACTTGAAACTGAATAATATCAAAACAACCAATGTCACGTTATCTTGGCAGTTTTTGTTTAATTAATAATATTATATTGTTTAACAATAATATTCTGCAAATGTAAATCTGGCTGCGGAGGAAGTTGTGGATGTAGGAAAACAGGACTTTTCTGCACGCGAGCTTGTGGGAACTGTACCGGGTCAATCAAGTTTTACCGCCCGAGCGAAAACACCCACTTCTAATCGATTTAAAATTCTCAAAAAATTCGGGAATTATTGTGTCTCGCTGTAGAATATTCTGTAAACATTTCAAATTTTTTAATGAAACGTAAATATTTCGTTTTAATTCAATAACCGCTACATAAATTTACATAATTTTTCACTGAGGGTCCTTTCAAACATTAAGGAAAAATTTGGTATCATTGAAATCATGAAGACATCACCGGTAATGGGGAAACCTGTAGCAATCGCCCACCAACTATTTCAGATGAAAATGAGATAGCAGAGGACGAAACCGGGGAAAACATTTAATTTTTATTATACCGTGAGATTATTTAAATTTATGACTTGAAAATTATATTGGCAACATCGCCGACATCTTGATTTGATTTGTCAAAGTGACGCTTCAAAATTCAACAAAAAATATCCAACTGCGAGTTAACAGTTGTATCGAACATCCGGCTTGGGTACAACTGTTAACTCGCCGTTTCATTATTTCTATTGAATTTTCAAGCGTCACTTTGACAATTCAAATAAAAGTGTCAGTGGTGTTGCCAATATAATTTTAAAGTCATAGCCTGCTTTAATTATTATAAATTTAAATGATCTCACAGTATATCTATTCCTAAAAAAAAAAAAAAAAAAAAAATGTTGTTACACAGTCTTGGACTGGTTTACAAATCTATGAGGGGCGTGATGACCAACTCAATAGACCGGGACCAATGGCTTAACGTGACTTCCGAATCACGAGACAGAATATAGCCTTTTTTTTTAATTTTAAATTTTGCCCTGAGTCGGAATCGAACCCGCGACCCTCGCGTCCCTGAGCCGAAACGGACTCCCTTAGGCTATATTCTGCCTAAAATTTGTTACACAGTCCAGGACCGGTTCACAAATCTATGAGGGGCATGATGACCAACTCAATAGACCGGGACCAATGGATTAACGTGACTTCCGAATCACGAGACAGAATATAGCCTTTTTTTTTTTTTTAATTATTTATTTAATTTCGCCCTGGGTCGGAATCGAACCCGCGACCCTCGCGTCCCTGAGCCGAAACGGACTCCCTTAGGCTATATTCCGCCTTAAAATTTGTTACACAGTCTAGGACTGGTTTACAAATCTATGAGGGGCATGATGACCAACTCAATAGACCGGGACCAATGGCTTAACGTGACTTCCGAATCACGAGACAGAATATAGCCTTTTTTTTTTTTTTTTTTTCTTAATTTCGCCCTGGGTCGGAATCGATCCCGCGACCCTCGCGTCCCTAAGCCGAAACGGACTCCCTTAGGCTATATTCTGCCTAATAAATTTGTAAATTTTTAGTTTCAGCATTTCTTGTATATTTTTACCAATACACGTCACAATGATCATTTGAAGAGTTCTTATAACAAAGTCAGATATATAATTTCAAAAAGTATTGTCAGAATAGTTTATTTCATCTTTTTAACCACCAAAATAAATGCAAATCAAGTTTTCGGATTTTTTTTTTTTTTTGTTTTCGAGTGTCCCGTTATGAGCGTCAATTTTAAACCTATAAAGGTTTTAGTATATTGTATTCATAACATTAAAAAAAAAAATGATGACAATCGGACCTCTTGCTATCGGTTCCGAAATAACGCCGTATTTTTGTCTATCGTTACTCCACTGTGAGTTATGTGAGAGATTAGCGCTACTTTGAAGTACAATAAAAACTACGGGGAATAGAAGTAAATAATTCTGTAGATGGTTTTTACATTTCATTGCTATCGCAATCCAAAGACTTTTTGATCATACGATATTTCACTCACTGGCATGGCGGTACAAATGAAGGCAACTCAAAATTTTACATAGCAATAGGAGTCAAATATTTTATGTAAGTATGTGTTTTCTGAAAGATCTTTTTATCCTTTATCCAACAGTCAAAGCATTTTTTAAATCGGTCGATTATAGTATTGTATAGTAGAAGTCCGTTAAGATAGCCTTTCCGGCCGAGCCAGAAATTTTGTGAGACGAGCTCGCAGAGAGAGTCGAATAATACTGGCGAGGCAGTAAAGGCCCTGACGGACGTGTATTGTACAATAGTTTTTGTAATATCTCTACGATTCGTTCACAATTATCTTTTTGAAAAAAATTTTTTTCAACGCCATCGAAAAAATCGAATGATTAATAAGTGTGCGGAGGATGTCGTCATGACAACCGTTGTTTGTGAAAAAAAATTGTCTCAATGTTGTTTGTCAGATTTGTTCAACGCTTAACTTTCCGTCGAAATGAAATCAATAAAGAATCGCAATCAAGATATTCCCGATGTCCGGATGGCCGCAGAGCAAGTGAGATCATCGTTATTCCCTGCAAAATCGCGCTTGTGTTGGTGTTAAAATTCTGAAGCATCATCTTCGATCTCGTGTACATCTGCTAGTGGCATACGGATTTCGATTAATTCAAGGTATGTCCCATAAAATTAAACATTAATTATTGTACCAATATATATTATCAATTAATAACATAATTACATAAACCAATTGTAAAAAAGTTGAAAAATAAAGTTTAGATCTACGTTGCTATAGTTATTTAGTCATTCATAACGGCCGCTCCCGCTCATAACGGACACCCTTAACGGACTCCGGCTGTTATGAGGTTGTTTACATGGTGACAAACAGTTCGGAAAGCCACCTTTAACAACTAGATATTACAAAAAACAAAAAATGATATTAGTACTTTTGGATAACATCGACGACTTGAGGGCTAAAAGTATCGAGTCATCATGGATTTGAATCCGTATGTCTTTTGCGATTGATATGTCGAGATCTAACCTGTGTTTCAAGCTGTGTGGAGCGTGAGCGTGAGCGTGGAGTTCAAGGTAACGACATACGATTTCGGATTCGATTACAAATTAATTCGATCGCCCTTTAGATAGACACGACGTCCAACAAATTGTTCTTATCGTTTCTAACGAATTTAAATCCCATAGGTACATTAAAATTTACTAATATCTTATATCCTTGGGTTTCTGTTTTTTTGTAGAATTTTGTGCACCGTATTTCTTTTGATTATATGTACCGGTTTCATTGTTATTTTATTCCTTTTATTATATAAAATGAAAACACGTAAATGAAGGAGCATTTAAAATCCGTCAAAATTTCTCATTGAAACATCTGATTGAGAGTACCTAGTGTTAGGAGCGGAGTGTTGAGCCGGCAACCCTTGACCTTGAGATGGGCACGGGGAACAGCGGGAGTGTGGAACAAGCAGTAGTTCGCTGTGGACCACAATTTACCTAATAACCGGTAACTGTTGAATTACCTTCGTTGTTAATAATAAGATCTTGATAGTATCGATTGTGTTAACCAAAGTAACCCCCAACATCAGAAGTGGGATCGAAAGAGAGAAAACTTTTTTTCTCGCCCATCCGTTCGGCCACCTTTAGTGAAAATGGCGGAAAAGGAAGAAAAAAGTAGGCCACGGACCAGTTCAAGCCGAAGACGGGAATCATCATCAGCTTCCATCCAATCCTTAGAGCTTCGAGTCTCAGGAAGCGCATAAGAAAAAGAGGAAGGGTAAATGAGGGCGGTCAAAAAAAAAGAACAGAAACGTAACCACGCAAAAACGAGTGACGAAACTTCGATAGTAATTCCAGCCATCAGTTCCTTTCGTGAACGGGTTCGTACGACCCTCTCCTGGATCTTCAACTTTATCTCGGTCATTGGGCAATACTGTTCGTACTCTCAACGGACCCTTGAACTTGGGCAACAACTTCTTACTTGTTCCCGTACTGGACACTGCATTTGATACCATCACCAGCTGTCCTTTCACATACTTGGTGGTTGCGGCCCGCGTCTTGTCAAATCGTTCCTTTTGAGCCTTCTGGTCCTTGGTAATTCGTTGGTGAATCTTACTCCTTAATTCTGCCAAATCCATTCTGCTCAACTCATCCTGTACTGCACTCAGGATATTGGAGTTTGCGACGTGGCGTGGTTTGTACCCGGCCAATGCTTCAAGTGACGACACAGCTATGCTTTTATTGTATGTACAATTTAGGGCGCTTTGAACTTGTTTAACGAACGTGTCCCACTCGTCTTCAGCGCTCCCAGCAGAAGTGGCAGCCAGAGCGTTCACGATGGTACCTTTGTATCGTTCACACTGTCCATTCGCACGTGGGGTTGCAGAACTCTTTAAAACGCTGTGAGGTAAAGGCGATGCCTCGGTCAATGGTGACTTGCGTAGGTGTACCAAATAGATACAGGAGGTCCAACAGTGTTTTGGTAACGTAGCTTGCTTTGGTGTTCTTTACCGCTTCGACTACAACAAACTATAAATACATCTACAATAGCTAACAAATAGGTACCTATGAGCCTTGTGGTTTGTATAAAACGGCAACTTGGGCATCTTGTAACATAACTGGATGGCGTGAAGCCATTCAACATCGACCACTTGTTAGGTCTCATTCATGTTGGCGACCAAGTCGATCTTTCTGGTCCTTTCATCTTGATTGATGCGACTTCAAGCCTTTGACTCGGTCATAGTGGTCATACCTGTTGTCTTATAACCTGCCAGCACTTCTATTGGAATCATCCCAGTAGACTTGTTGTAAGTGCAACTGATGGCACTCTGAACTTGCTTCATGATAGTATCCCATTCATCGTCTGGGTTTTCAGCCGAAGAAGCACCTAGTTTATGTTGTGGCTTGTACACAACCTTTCAAAGTCTTTGACGTGAAGGCCGTGCCACGATCACCTGTGGGCTCAATTTTGAAATCATAGTACTTCAAGCCACCGGCTCGTTACTCGAGGTGACAAGTTCTTTTTGCAAAATTAATATGTAGTTTCTAATTTTAAACACGATGGAACATTATCTGCACTTTCAGTGTGATTAATATCGAATGGCGGCGAACTAAATTTTCTCGGTCAATTATGATGTCATGACGAAGATGCTGATTTTCAAGGGCAATCGCAGTACCACCCACAATATTTTCTTCGATTGCAGTTAACACTTCTTTTAGTTTACTTATAATCACGTTACGTAGTGTTCGTTTCATCTTCGCGATGACTATGAGTGGGTACTACATTGACTTTTCGCGCCACCGATAATTTCATAATCGTACAGGCACTACCGGTGTCGAGTAAACAATTTTATTCGGAATCGTATTGTAATATGCACATTCCTGAACTTATACGAGGACGGAAAGTTAACCATTCGTTTTTATCTTTACTTCCCTCTCTTGGTCAGTAATAGGCCACTTTTCGCCCTATTATAAGGTTTTTCCAGTGGCGTACTTACTATAAGTCGAAAAACAGTAGAAATGAAACAGCATCAAATTAATTGTTTATTTGCTAAAAATGTAATGATTCCGAATAAAATAGTATACAAACCTCGGTGGGAATGTGTTTCGTTCCTGTCTCGAGCATTAGTTCACTTCGGCTACGCCTTGGTAAACTATCTTAGCTCTCGACAGGAATGAAACACTTCCCACCTCGGTATGTAATCTACTATATTTTTTTAACGTCGCCGTCGTACTTCTGAAAATTGACGACGACGAAATTCCTTCGTCGCGACGACTTGCAAAATTGCGTAACTAATCAGCGATCTCACCGACCGTCTTAAAGGAGGCCTCTCGTAACAACAATTTTAAGCCTTTCCCGTTAGTACCTTTGATCATTATTGTCAATCATAGATTCCGGTGGAATATCTAGTTTCAGTTTATTTAACCTTGATACTTTCTCAAAACAGTAATCGCTATAGTGTAATTTGTAACGCTAAGCAACTGTAATGATTGTAAGTTTAAAACTGACTATTTGTGACTATGGCAATGTTACATACAAACACCAAATCCTGAATGAAATTTTTATTAGGGTCCATTGAAGTTGATTTTTTAAATAAAGACTTTACATTTTCAATTAGAAATTAGTTCCGTGTTTACGACTGGGTCTTTGATCTAAAATTAATGTAATAATTAAAGGGAGCGATTTGTTTCCATTTAAAATGTAAGTAAAAAGTGATAAGGTATATAAGAAGAAACGAAATTATGTCTTAACGTTTCACTTGCTTAGAACCATGGAAGAGGTTGTTCGGCAGAGTTTTACTCTTAATTTAACAATTATGAAAATAATCGGGCTTTACCCTCCCAGAAGATACTCACGTATATATAAGGTGTACGCTTACACACTCTATGTCAGTGCGATGATGCCGCCAACAATATTCGGCATACTCCATTTTATGTTCACTGAAGATTCTACCGCAATCTACTACAGTGATTTTATTATGGTTGGTATGATGGTCTACGCATTTAAGCTGTTCCCTTTTGTACTAAATGGAGACAACATCAAAAAATGCATTCATTATTTCGACGCTTCGCAATACACGGTTCTGAAACGTAAACATCAAAAAATTATCGAAGAATGCGTTCACAATTGTCAAAGAAACTCGAGAGTCTTCTTTCTGGGATGTATTGCAGGAGTAACAGGATTTATTGGGCAAGTGCTTTTCCGAGAGGACGTCCATCAATTGCCCATTAATGTATGGATGCCCCAAAGTATCGAAAAACTACCCATTTTATATTACTGCATTTATTTTCTTCTTGTAATGGGTAAGTATAATAATTCTATTCATATATTCCTGATTTTTGCGAATTTGTCTCTCAGGAGTTATTTATGCTGGATTGGCATGTGGAACAATTGATCCTTTGATTGGTGGTTTGACCAATCACGCGACGAGTCAGCTGCAAGTTCTCAAAGAAAATTTGTGTCATCTCGATTCGGACGTTGATGAAGAACTTGCTTCATGTTGTGACGAAATCGTCTCCATTAAACCAAAATTCATTCACCATAAAATTAAATTATATGTTCGCCGTTATCAAGAGATAATTGAGTACATAACTTTACAATAAATCAATTTTCACATGATTACCGTTAAAATGTTCTTGTTTCCAGTTTCGTTGGAGATTATCAGAAAGGTTTTTCGCCAGTGGTGTTTAGTCAGTTAATAGGAAGCTCCTTAGTCATCGGTCTTTGTTGTTTGCAATTCAGTAAGGTAAATAAAGAATTTGACGTTAACAATTGTATATTAAGAAAAGAGTTTTAGATGGAAGACTTGGATCTAATTTTTTTTATAACTTTAAATTATCTGGGGCTTCTCTTCTTTCAAATATTCTTCTACTGTTATTATGGAACCCTGCTTATTGAAGAGGTTGTATCCCAGAAATTTTTAAATTTCCTTTAGTATACCTACCACGGTTTTTCAGAACAATACATTGTCAAGTGCTATTTACATGAGTAAATGGTATGAGTATAATGTAACATCTAAAAGAGCTCTAATAATATTAATGGAACGCTCTAAAAGACCCATGATTGTAACTGCTGGAAAAGTTTTTGATTTATCACTGCAGACATTTACAACTGTAAAAAGTATTCGTATTTTTTATGAGTACATTTAATGATGAAATATAATTTTTAGATACTAAGAAGATCATACTCCCTGCTCGCCGTTTTAAAAAATTATTGACAAAGAATGAAACCAAACTAAATTACAAAACATAAACAAAAGATGCATTTTTTTAATAATTTATGATTATTTCCCTCCACCACATTGAGGAACAGTCGATAAGTTATTTAAGTTATTTTTGCGCAATCGTGTTGTTACAGCTAGTTACCACTGTTGTTGACACAATCTGAAAGTTGAATTTACAGCCTTAATGCCGTAAGTAAATAACGGCACCGATACCTACTCAAGTAAGTCATTAAATGACATTTTCGCACAATTGTGTTGTTATAGCTACCGTGTGAGCAACAATTAGGTACTGATTGACTTGGCAATAAATTCTGGTGACTTTTATGTCATGTTCCAACGAAAAAAACATTTTATTAATAAAAGATTACAAAAACCACGACGTTTAAATTTGAAATGTATACCAGTTATCAATTATATTAATAAAACAAACCGAAATAGGTACAATTCACTGTCTTGAAAATTTCATGTAAATTTTTTTAATGCCAACTGAAACAGTTATTGTTACTCACCCTGTAGTTACCATTGTTGTTGACACAATCTGAAAATTGAACTTAACAACTCTAATGCTGTAAGCAAATAACGACACCAAACCTACTGCAGTAAGTCATTAATGACGTTAATGACATCAATGGGCCGTATGATTTCCCATTCGTTATGCCTTTCATTAGCTAAATAATTGATTAGACAAAGTGAGAGTATATGCCAAGCACTATGTTAGACAGAGACAAAACAATTTAACGACGTTCTTTAACTTTAATGAAAGGGAAATCACACGACCCCTTGTCTTCAAAATACTTCTGCCAAAAAAATTACTTCAAAGTCAATTCTTGTCGTGTAGGCGATTGTGAGAAAAACGTTGTGGACTATACGGTTATTGAGTGCCATAACAGAATCTTGGGAGTTGAAACATCTTCCTCTATTCTGTCTGTTACAAATAATGCACTTACTATTTAACCTTATATCCCAATATACTGTAAGAGCAAAAAAATGCTATCAAGGATAGATAGCTATGAAAAAAAAGTGCCGTGTCTTTGATTAAGAAATTCGTCATGCATTTGTGGAATCCTGAAATGGGTTATTAAAATAAACAATTATAGGTATTATTGCATTGTTTTCCCTGCAATGTACGGTGCACAAGCGCATTATGGACTGTGTCATAGCTATCCTTGATGGCATTTTTTTTTGCTCTTGCGGTAATAGAATATATACAGTATGTCCCAGGATTGAGTTTACAAGAGAAAAAAAAATATATTTTACGTAAAAACTTCAGAGGAATAACATTTTTTGCTTCATCTGAAACCCCCATTTCTGTTATTAAAATCTCAGTATGGATACACTGTATTCTTAAATTAACATTTTTTGTTAAAATTTTTTATGTTATAAATTTATTTCATAAATACTAACCACCTAATACATATTTTAGAGACCATTTCATCTAAGACGTACATGATGATTCATCGAAATTTTTATCTTTACTTCCCTCCCTTGGTCAGTAATAGGCCACTTTCCGCCCTCCCCTATTATAAGGTTTTCCAGTGGCGTACTTACTGAAAGTCAAAAAACAGTAGAAATGAAACTGCATCAAATTAATTGTTTATTTGCTAAAAATGTAATGATTCCGAATAAAATAGTATACAAACCTCGGTGGGAATGGTTTCGTTCCTGTCTCGAGCATTAGTTCACCTCGGCTACGCCTTGGTAAACTATCTTAGCTCTCGACAGGAAGGAAACACTTCCCACCTCGGTATGTAATCTACCATAACACTGGCCTATAAATTTTTTTTTTTGTGCCGTGGATATTATATGAAATTCTAGTGAAGTATGTCTTATGATACAAAAAAATGCTATCAACTGGTCTCCAGCAGCTCGAGTTTTTATTTTATCGTCAATTTCTGATTTCGTTAATGTTAATGAAAAAACGACAGTTATCAGCTTCTTTTACAACAGCCAGCAAGTCAAGGCGTTGTTTAAATGATCCTAATAGATTTTGCTAGATTTGTGGCGAATATACTCGTATACCTACAGTAAAAGAATACAGAAAATTAAATTTAAGTGAGGAACAAGGCAAACGCTTCCACCAAGATATAAAAACAATGGAAGTTAGGTACCAAGGGCGATCATATGATGGCTGACTATTGCTGGGGACTAAAGCGAGACTGTCCAAATCAATTTCATTCAGGAAAATCACTATGCGACCATTTCTTAATGTAGAATAATAAAATAAATGAATGTTCTTGTTCTAATTGTTTATTTTTAATATCTCGTAAACTAGAGCTGATATAAAAAAAACAATTGCATTTTTGTGATCACCTTATAACAGACATATTCAAAATTCGGTATTAAACCTCCGGCACCAAAATGGCTGTCGACCAGTGATTATTGATGCCTTTTTCGGCAAAAGTGGTACCATATTCCTCAAGTGAAATCTGCTGGCCTTTCTTTGAAAATGCAGGTACGCGTCCGGTCCAAACGCAACACAAAAGTAACGGATTTTTATGGGAAAAGAAACATTGCAAAAAATTATTCCTACGACAATTTGGGGAGCCCAGTTAAAATTAGGGGATAATTGAATTAATGAATCTGATGTGAGCAGGTTGCAAATTGAGAGAACCGCCAAATCAATATTCATTAGGTTAATTTACCTTTTTTAGCATTCTCAAATTTGTGGCATATTTGTAATTAAAGGGCGAGAATTGCAAATTAGAAACACAGAGCTTTATCGTAGAAAATAACTAGAATCGTTTGCACTTGTAGTTAGAAAAATAACAAAGCAAAGTAGAAAAGGTAGAAAACACAGACAACAGGTTAACGGTAAAGCCAGGTAAACTACGTCCAGCGAGAGATTGGGAGAGTTTAAATTGTAGGCTTGTAACCCAACACTACAAAATGCACTAGAATACAATACAAAAAAATTTAATAAATAAATTATTGTGGTGGTACCTTTGAAATAATTTCGCGGGCAATGTAATCCTACGCCAATTTATGCTGTCACAGCAAATTGTCAAATTTCAGCTGTTGTCGTTGCCGCTGTCATTTTGAATCGTCAACACCGTGTGTGGTTTATTTGCTCTTCCGTCTTCAAGTGAGGTATTTTGTTGTGTTTAAAACTTCTTAATTATCTGGGATAGTTTAGTTTGTTTGTTTGTCTTGACCAAGGAGGTTAAAGTAAGAGGAGGGAAAGCAAGTTTGAAAAAGTGATGCCACCCGCCAAATCGTGCACAGCCATAAAAGGTTGCTAAACAAGGGTGGTTGGTGGGGATGGTACCAGTGGCGTATAAAAGACGGGGCGCACAGATGCATTTATTGTAATTTATAACATAAAGTACATGAAAAAAATTAACAAAAATAAAAGAAGTAAATCTATAATTCAGAAAAACTATAAGTACATGACGGGGCGCACTGGAGCATTTGTTGTAACATAAAAACGCTTAACATCTTGTTGCGGGGGTTAAAGGAACGCCACTGGCGCTAAAGCGATGCGATACCCGGTGGGCCGTTCAAGGACGTTCGCGGTCATAAAAGGTTGCTGGAGAAGGAACGAATGGCATCACTTTCAATGCATTACCAGCATAGGGCCTTTCCCTCCTCTTACTTTAACCTCCTTGGTATTGACTAAGTTCTATATTGTTAACCTCCGAGTAATGTGTATTTTGTTCGTTATTTCTTGCTTAACAATTTTTTTCGCGGTGTTTAAACTTTCCAAGTTTTTAAGATTAGTTAGTTTGTTGTTTTAGTTTGTTTCTGTTCTATAAGTTTCCTATTGTTTACCTTCGAGTGCCGATTTTAAGTGACATTTCTATTTATAAACATGAATCCCTTTAGTAATATCTCGAACAATATCTAGACTGATGCAAAGGCATGAAGATAATATTTTTAATTTAATTATATTGCTTTAAAACTGTTTTGTAGGCAACCCGAAGCTATTTGACTGTAGCTGGCAACCCAGCAGCCCAGAGGATGATGCAAGTGCTTATTCATTTTTCATAAATGAAAAACTTACAACTGAAAGTCCACTGGAGGTTGCTTTTCATACCTTATCTTATAACACAAAATTAGGTCAGATTAGTCAAGGGTTAAAAGTATTTTTCTTAAAGGTCACTGCGAGATGCTTAGGAGTTAACAAAAACACAGTGTCAAAGTGTAAAGATGGTCCAACTAAAACATCATCAAGAAAGTTGACAAGGCAGCATTCCAGAAGAGTTACAGCAGACTTGCATAGCAATATTCAGCAAGAAGTTCATCTTGTACTCAATGATATGGTGCAGAGCAGTAAGACAAGGGTTGTGTACTGTAAAGCTATTTTTTTTCAATGAAATATTTCTTTTTTAAATTTTCAGTCTTCTACCGCCACAGGCTCTTCTTATGTTTATTCAATAAGTAAAGTTAAATATTCTAGAATATATTTTAATAAGTCAAATTGAATTCGGACTGGCGCACGATAGTCGGTCATTCAGACAAACGTCTGCAGTAAGTCTCAGGATTTAATTTAAATTAACCTTGACGATCTCGTTGTCCATTTTTGTTCTGTGTTTATATTACGTATTATGTCTTAAGGATACTCGAGCAGCACTGTCCATAATTTTGTGTAAGTCAGAAATTTAATTTGGAATTAACCAGTTACTGCAGGTGAAAACAAGAACGTATTTGATTTTATTTATTTGAAAAATTAAAGGGTGGTATTTAACTGTTTACCAAATTTACCAAATTTATTCATACAAAAAAATACTTTCGTTTCCCAAAAATACTAAATGGTCACCAAAATTAAAACCATACATAATCCTAGAGCGATAACCAGATATTGACATCCTGCTAGTTTCTTATATTATTTGCTACTAAAAATAACTTTTTTGCGCGATTGTACTCTATTTGGTTGTTTACCACGTCTGTTTCCAAGATGGTAAGCTCTGTTTACTCGTTGCTAACGATAAACTCGATGGTAAGTAATTTTTGGTGTTCTAGAACGGTAAGTAAAGTTTATTCAAAATTAATCGATTATTATAATAATTTTTATGTAGACAGAAGTTGAAGACAAGATGTGGGGGCACTTTCTGGAAACTCATAAAGCTCTTGTAGTCGGCTTTCCTTGGCGCTGCAATGAAATAGCATTAGCAAACTTGCCGCGACATTGGCATTGTCAAAATTTTCATACCCCGCATTTTCCTTGTCTTCTTGATTAGGTACGCATTGAGGTTGTTGGTTTCGAAAATAATTCTTCATTTATGTAGACAGAAGTTGAAGACAAGATGTTAGCACTTTCTGGAAACTCACACGGCTCTTGTAGTCGGCTTTCCTTGCTGCTGCAATGAAATAGCATTAGCAAACTTGCCGCGACATTGGCATTGTCAAAATTTTCATACCCCGCATTTTCCTTGTCTTCTTGATTACAAATTGAAATCGTTGGTTTCGAAAATTCTTAATTTATGTACCCAGAAGTTGAAGACAAGATGTTAGCACTTTCTGGAAACTCACACGGCTGTTGTAGTCGGCCTACCTTGCCGCTGCAATGAAACAATTTTAGTAACAGACTTGCCGTGACATTAGAATTGTCAAAATGTTCATACCCCGGATTTTCCTTGTCTGCTTGATTTCATATTGAGTTCGCTGGTTTCGAAAATTCTTGATTTATGTAGACAGAAGTTGAAGACAAGATGTTAGCACTTTCTGGAAACTCACACGGCTCTTGTGGTCCGCATTCCTTGCCGCTGCAATGAAATAATATTAGCGAACTTGCCGCGACATTATCAAAATTTTCATACCACAAATTTTCCTTGTTTTCTTAATTACACGTTGAGGTCGTTAGTTTCAAAAATTCTTTATTTGTGACGCACCCCACATTCAAAGTTTCTTCTACAATATCCACTTCGTTTTCGGAATAACTAATATCACTCATTTTACTGCTTGTTTTTCAACACAACTGGCGATATTTGCCCACAAAAACTGCAATGGCGGTAGTTGTTTGCAGATTGCCTTAGAAACGCGATACAAAAATCGACATTGTGGCAACACGATGTGAAGGGCGTCGTATCGCATTGCATTCTAGTTAGGAATGTTTTGTAATAAATATTCAATCGCGCAAAAAATCTCATAAGCATGACGAACGTTAATGACAATGTACGGATCTCAGACAATATTGGAGTCGTCGCAAGCTCCTCCTCCAAACAATTGTCTTCGATCCGTACATTGTCATTACCGTTCTTTATACTTAATATACTATTGTTACCTAAAAATGCTATATGTTCACCAAATTGTATTCCATAATTAATTCTGAAATGATAACCAGATATTTAATTTTTGTTAGTGTCTCATACCGGGTGTATTATGAAAAACCTTTGGTGCTATAACTTCCTTATTTTTTATCCGATTTTAACAAATGGTACGTCAAACATAATCGTTTTAGAAACACTATAGCCCGACATGCCATGATTTTTTTTAACATTATATTTTTTGACAGACCGCAGCTAACTTTGTTTTTTTAAGTTGCACTGTATATTTTTTTATCTTTATTCTGATAGATGTTTATCTTCTGAATACATAAACATTAAAATAAAAAATCAAAAATTTGATTTTAATAAAAAAAATAGAATTTCCAAAAATCAAGTAACCATAACTTTACTATAGCAAATGTTTGAAATTACTTCCATTCTCTCTAAGGCACATTTGACACCTTCCACTGACGCCCATTGCGGCGTTTAATACAAATTCTGGTGGTATTTGTTCACATACTGCTACGATTCTTTTTATTAAATCATCTCTGTTATTGGCCGGAGCCAAATAGACATTGTCTTGAATGTCTATAGCTCTCTTAGTCACTTTGCAAAATTAGAATGCACTTTTATTACTGTTTAATGTGACTGCTTAATTTAAAAAAAATACATCGTTTTTAAATTTCTTCTTTTTGCTTCTATGCATGAGCATGGTTGTTTACATTTTCATATTTAAAATAAAAATCTCTATAAAACTGAGCAAAAAAAGTTAATAGTGCCATTTGAAAAAAAAAGTTGACTATTATTTGTCAAAAACAGAACTCAATAACAAATATTGGATCAATTCAAATTGTAGCCCATTTAAAACGATTTTGTTTGACATATCATTTATTAAAATCGGATAAAAAAGGAAGTTATAGCACCAAAGGTTTTTCATAATACACCCGGTGTTTATGCAGTAAAAAAAAACTTTTTGTTTCACAAAAATACTAAATGTTTACTATATTCAATTTCAAATGGATACCCAGATTTAGACTTCTTATTAGCCTCTCATACAGAGTGTCTTATAATTAAAGCATCCCGACTCCAAAGCGTTGCAGGGACTTGTTGAAAAAAGTTGAATAATTCTTAAGATGATATAATATGTGATATAACTCTTCTAACTTTGTTCAATACAGCAGCCGCATTCCTTACCTTATAATTTTCAGATCAAAGCGTTGCTGAGATATGTACAAAAATATGCCTAGGTTGATACCAGTTCGAATTATCCGTATCCAAGGTTACAAAACAATAATCTCCCAATTGCCGTCTCGTTTTAAACAAAAATTGCAAAAATTAAATATTTTTTACTCCGCGATAACGCTACTTTTCTAAGACAATTTTTTGCATCATTATTTTCTCACGATAAATAAAAATAAACGGCAAACATTCCTAATTTCTATTTGAACAAAATTTGATGCAAACTCTACACCTTCAGTATCTTTGTAAGGAGGGGTCGCCCGAATTTTATATAAAGAGCGATCAAATTAATTTGTAATCGAGTTATCCATGAATCCGAAATCGTATGTCATTACTTGAAATCCACGCTCCAATAAACACAGCTTGAAACACAGGTTAGATCTCGAAATATCAATCGCAGAGACAAACGGAATCAAATCCATGGATGACTCGATTACAAATTAATTTGATCGCTCGATAGTATATCAATTGTAAGAAAAATCTAAACTCGGTACAGGTTGCAAAGGCACACTTGTCATTTGCAACAGCGCTTTTATGGTATTAGTCATTTGAAATTACTTTAAAACTGTACTTATATGGAAAATATTCAACCCAAACTATGATTTTCTGGTCCCTTTGTGCCTTTCTTTGGTTCAGAAATATGAAAAAAATGCTGTTGCAAATGACAAGTGTGTCTTTGCAACCTGTACCGAGTTTGTCAATATTTTATTAGGTCTCCTCTCAATAAGGTCATAGAATGCAAAAGAATTTCGCAATCGAGTATCAGCCAACGTTTTTTCGAGAACTGCACAGCTCCACATTAGCGGAAATTTTTTTGTCTACAATTATCTTGTTGTTTTAAATTTGGAATGCTCTGACCAACTAATAATGATAGCAACCGCCAAACAAACGATATAACTTCTAATTTTGTAAGGTTTGGTTGCGATTTTGGGAGAATTACTGGTGTTTAATAAAAGAAAGAAGAAAAAACAAAAATGAGTTCCAAAAGTGATGAAGATGATCTGCCTTTGGATGTATTAGAAACGGCACGAAGTGCAGTTTTTAGTCTTATCCCGGAAAAGCCTTCAAGACAATATGAATCTGCTTAGAAGGATTTCATGAATTGGTGTGGCTTTAAGAAATTAAAGTACGTGTCTGAAAGTGTGATACTGGCCTATTTGGAATATAAAGCTAAGAAATTGCGAAATTGTGACCTCTTCTTCAATCAAAAATTGCAGTTGCAGTATTTTACACGAAGACGTGTACTCTTGATAACTAGTTGCGTCAAGAATATTTAAAAGTAAAACCTCAACCAACAAGATCGTTTATACAGGGTCTCTATAAATGATTGTCTGGTCAAGCCAGCCTTGGAAAAAAATTTTACTGTTCCGCTTTTTTGAAACCGATGCCAAATTCTAGTTCGTTTTCACGGTCACTTTTGACATTATAGTGACTGACGTTTCGTTTGCGCTTGTCAGTCGAGTTTTGGTTCCTTATATTCGTTTTATCGCAGTTAATCACAGTTAATATACACCAAAAATCAGTATTTTTCAATAAAAATTGCAAGTACGTCCGCTTTTAGAGGTAAATACACTGGCAAAATTTGTGAGGTTATGCTTTAATGTTTTATGTTTTATTTTAGCTTTATTTTCTTTACAATGGTTTATTTTGTTGAACAGAACACGTTCATTGTTGTTTTTTACTTTCGAAATGGAAGGTTTAGTGATGGGGAATTATCTGTTTGTAAAAATGAATTCCATCAAAATATCTGAACAACATTGTGAACAGATTTTTAACAATCAGAACAATTAGCAATGGTAAATCATTAGGACGAGCACCAGTATCTGATGAAATACTCGAGGATTTGAAAGAAATGGTGGAAAAGACTCTACAGATATCCATAGACTGTTTATCTCAACAATTTGGTGTACCACGATGCACTTGTCACAAAATCATTAAAAATAGGCTACAACTGCATCTTTATAAAATTAGTGTCGTACAAGAACTCCAACCTGCAGATTATCAAAGTTGTGTTTAATAATGTATTCAGTTTGAAAATCACCTCAATTTCATAATTTGGAGTGCTGAGAATCCACACCAATTTGTAGAGACTCCTTTACATGTTTTGAAAATTGGTGTGTGGAACTGTGGATAGCAGTGTTGCTGTACCCTTAACTAAGAAATGCTGCAAAATATTTTTGAAAATACATGAAGAATTGTCAAGTGTTTAGAAGTTAATGGGGGACATTCTCAATCTATTTTATAAAAAAAATACCTATTTGTTATCGTTATTTAGTGTTGTAAATTATATTGTTGAATACATTTGATTTTATTGAAAAACCAGTAAGACTTATTTGTTATGAAAAACACTGTTATTTATATTGGAAGAAAAATGGGAGTCAATACCATATTCGACAATTCAGTCTAGGTCGTATTTACCACTAGCATAAAACAAGAAATATGAAAGCACTAAAGCAGACAAAAAGGCAGTATTGTATTGTGGTATACGGGGACAAGGTGTTCTCAATATTTATCTGTTTGGATTTGTACGATGGGGGCAATAATTGTTCCCCTGTTGGTGTTGATATTAAATAATAGGAGGTGGGATAGTAGAATACATTAATGTTAGCAAGAGTAAAGCACAGTTGAAACTTGTCTCTGGTTAAAAGCCAACAACCTAACCTGAAAATGTGACATTCATTAATTGCCGAACAAAGCGGCACATTCAAGATTTGACAACTTTCCATGGCTGGCTGGACCCGACAATCATTTATAGAGACCCTGTATATCAATTTTATATCAATGCGAAATCAAACGACTTAATTTTGCTGGTTGTGAAATGTCTACGAAATTGTTGTGTTCAAAATAGCGGAAGATCAGTTCGTGAAGCAAAATAATATGGGGAACTTCTCAGGGGGCTAGGAGTTAAAATAAAACAATTCCTTGGGTTGAAGGACGCCTGTAACCCATTTTGGGTATTAATATAATGTTCACCAAATTAAATAATACACCCCTAGCGCTGTCCTCCAAAAAATTAAATTAACATCAAAAATTCCTAGTGGACACCAAATAATGACACTTTGGAAAATGAGAACAGCGTCACCAAAATAGGAATGTTGCGTATTGTTTTACTGTTGCTTGTATTGTAAATGCTATATGTTTACCTATTTTACTAAATGTTCACCAAATGTGGAACGCTCACGTTACGCGCCTTTACTGCAAATATAAATATTCACGCTACCCATTTATATTAAGCACTTGCTAAAGAAAACTACTTTTTCGAAAACTGATAAAAATATGTTCACATTTACATGACCTAAATCGATTGTCAAAGTGACTGTTTTTTGTTCACTGGATTTATAGTCCGGACAAAATAAATGTGAATTCTGACTTTATTAAGTCAAATTATTTAACAACATGATAACGATAATAAAGATTTATTGGTAGGTCGTTTTCGAAAAGGGGTGGGTATATAAATACAGCGAGTTTTCGAAATTCTACCTGCAACTTTGATGGTGGATATCCATCTGTTTCCCATCATAAATCTTTATTATTGTTTTCTTTTCATTTTGATTTTAACATGTTGTTAAATAATTTGACTTAATAAAATCAGGATTCACATTTATTTTGTCCGGACTATACAATCTAGAACAAAAAAGACTTTTTTCTACAGCCGTCAAAAAAACGTGACATTTTTTCATCGCTATCAAGTTGCAAAGGACACTGTTTTTTAACATGATAAAAAAAAATTTATTTTTTAACAGTGAAAAAAAATTTTTTTTTACAGTGAAAAAAAAATTATGTTTTCTTCAATTAATTTTATTCAAACAGAATTACAGGCTATAGAACAAAACAAAGAGAACTATGGGTATAACTACAAATTGTTACAATCACTCAAACATCACTTATTATTGAAATAAATATTAATTGTGCATTTGGAGCCACTATTTCCTTCATTAATTCCAGAGGACTTCATTACAAATGATTCGTTCTTCTCACAGATGTTTTCGCACACTTCTTCGCACTCCTTTTCCACTTCCTCAGAAGTGCAAACCTGATTGTCTGAAATTTCGACAGCCATGTTCTGTTGATGGGAAGTGGAGGGTTGACAGTTTGAAATTTTATTTTGAAATTTTATCTTCTATGTCATCGATTGTCAATTTTACTAACTCTTCTCGACGACAAGCGCCACTTATGCCCAAAATGAGCACAACCTGTATCGAATCATTATTATTAACTTTGTTTATGTATAATATGATGTGTATATTCATTACCTACTTCAATAAATTTTTTTCATCGGCAGCTTCTTCTATAAATTTACTAATATCTTCTTGTGTTAAAATTTTTGATTTTTTCCCTCGATAACCAACTGATTTGTTTTTGAGATAGGGCACATTGGTGGGAACTTTTCGGACATCGATGTTTTCCTTTACATTTAACATTGCTTTCAGCATGGAGAAGGTAGACCATAGTGTCGGTGGTTTTAGCTTTGCTGACTTTTCATCCAAATAAGCCAAAAGCACTTTCTCCGATATTCTTATTACATTTTTTGTCGTACACCATTCCCGAAATTGAATGTACGCTCTCTCATTTTGGATTTTCGATTTTCCAGGTATTATGGTTGCAATTGCAGCATTTGCTCGCTCCGTTACTTCAGGCGGAGTATCGCTTTCACTGTCATAGTCACACTACGTTCTAAAAAATTATAAAATACGTGTAATTATAACGAAATTATAGGTAAATTCGTAATTCTTACCGAAACAAATGTCAGATTTTTTCATAATAACAAAAAAACAGTTGCGCGTTCCCTATGTTACAAAATGTTTTCATGATAACTTTATATTTTGATGTTACTTCTCAATTATAATAATTTTATTTTCATAAATCTAGTTCTTTTTTTGACTGCTGTAGAAAAAATGTTGTTTGTATTTCGTGCGCAATTCGTATTTTAATGGCGCTTTCGAATGTCTTTTTTGTCTCGACCTGCGGTCTCGACAAAAATTTTTACATTCTCAAGCGCCATTAAAAAAACACTCATTTTGCGCACTTAATACAAAAATAACTATTACGTTCAGCAATTTTTGATTGAAGAAGAGGTCACAATTTCGCAATTTCTTAGCTTTATATTCCAAATAGGCCAGTATCACACTTTCAGACCACGTACTTTAATTTCTTAAAGCCACACCCTAAACAGTTGCGAGCGAAAAAACGTATTTAGAGGAAAGTTAGCTTCTTGGAACCTGGAATTCTGTAATTCTTGCGTCGTTTTACTTCGAAATGTACAAGTTCCACGAAGAAATTCCGATTCGCACTTAGTTTTTCGTGATCCTACACAGTTGCGAGCGAAAAAACGTATTTAGAGGAAAGTTAGCGTCTTGGAACCTGGAATTCTGTAATTCTTGCGTCGTTTTACTTCGAAATGTACAAGTTCCACGACGAAATTCCGATTCGCACTTAGTTTTTCGTGATCCTACAGAGTTGCGAGCGAAAAAACGTATTTAGAGGAAAGTTAGCGTCTTGGAACCTGGAATTCTGTAATTCTTGCGTCGTTTTACTTCGAAATGTACAAGTTCCACGACGAAATTCCGATTCGCACTTAGTTTTTCGTGATCCTACACAGTTGCGAGCGAAAAAACTTATTTAGAGGAAAGTTAGCGTCTTAGAACCTGGAATTCTGTAATTCTTGCGTCGTTTTATTTCGAAATGTACAAGTTTCACGACGAAATTCCGATTCGCACTTAGTTTTTCGTGATCCTGCACAGTTGCGAGCGAAAAAACATATTTAGAGGAAAGTTAGCGTCTTGGAACCTGGAAATTTGTAGTTCTTGCTTCGTTTTACTTCGAAATGTACAAGTTCCACGACGAAATTCCGATTCGCACTTAGTTTTTCGTGATCCTACACAGTTGCGAGCGAAAAAACGTATTTAGAGGAAAGTTAGCGTCTTGGAACCTGGAATTCTGTAGTTCTTGCGTCGTTTTACTTCGAAATGTACAAGTTCCACGACGAAATTCCGATTCGCACTTAGTTTTTCGTGATCCTACAGAGTTGCGAGCGAAAAAACATATTTAGAGGAAAGTTAGCGTCTTGGAACCTGGAATTCTGTAATTCTTGCGTCGTTTTACTTCGAAATGTACAAGTTCCACGACGAAATTCCGATTCGCACTTAGTTTTTCGTGATCCTACACAGTTGCGAGCGAAAAAACGTATTTAGAGGAAAGTTAGCGTCTTGGAACCTGGAATTCTGTAGTTCTTGCGTCGTTTT